>NC_034608.1:41753264-41769086 GCF_900095145.1 Mus pahari
AACACAGTGCTGTCTTTCTCATTTTTGTACATCTGAGGTTCGTGGGTTGTTTTTTTTTTTTTTTTTTTTTTTTTTGCTGTTTAAAAATGGCCTCTGAGCACAGACTTAAAATACTGTCTGGTAAGATATGCCTTAGGGAGAAAACACTTGTCTTGTGTAAGCTCATAATGTATACTAAATAATGTGCCTTTAAACAGAAACATGTATAAAACAAATTGCATATTGATCAGTGCATAAGAATGTAAGCTGAGCTTGTGGGGAATGAATCTCCCTGGGGGAGCAATGGTCCAGTGTTTGCTAATTGAGTGTCTGCAATGACTCTGTGGACCATAACACTATAAACTGTGAGAACTAGCTGTGTGTGTACACACATGTACCTACACATGTACAGTTGTGTGGCAGTCCACAGTGTCAATGCCCCAGAACTTATGTGGTTACCCATTGCTATTGAGGGTTTTCATCTTACATGTTATCACAGAATGTCCATGTCATGTTGATAGATGTATATGCCCTTCTTCCACATATAAAGCGCGTGTAAACACACACACACACACACACACACACACACACACACACACATACACACTAGAGAGACAGACAGAAACTGACAGATAGAGATAGATAGATAGATAGATAGATAGATAGATAGATAGATAGATAGACAGACAGACAGACAGGCAGGCAGGCAGGCAGGCAGATGCAAGCAGCCTGAGAGACAGACAGGCTGAGAGACAGACAGGCAGAGAGATAGACTGAGAGACAGACAGAGATAGACAGAGGCAGAGATAGACAGAGGAAGAGATGATGGACAGAGACAGAGAGGCACAGACAGAGACAAACAGATTAGAAAAGGAGAGAGAATTTGCTCTAAGTGGGTTCACTCAATCAAAGCACGTATTTGTAATTTTGATAAACATTGCTGAATTTCTAATATCTTTATAGACACTGTACTCATCAGTCATACTGCCAGCACCTTTTACTGCCCAGCTGCAGAATGGTTCTCGGGCTTCTCTGGAATTTCTATGTGTATTCTAAGGAAAACACATGAACTCTGATTTCATACGGGGGACTTTGCAGTGACATTAATCTCTCAGGTGTGATTTCCCCTCTACAGAGGAGTGAATGGGTAGTGTGCAGAGGTCCCATGAGAAGCCGTGACACATGATGGATGGCACTATTTTCAAAGCCTTTTCAGTGTTATTTGCAACTTCTATAGTTCTATTAGGGATGGGCCTGCTGCTCTTCTCTGGAAGATCTGAAGAGCAATTAGGAAACCAATAGGCATGGAAGAGCAGTTATTTCTGCACCATATTAAATCAGAAGTCAGGAATTAATCACTGGTCAAAATTCAGACACTTCCTGTGTATGCAAAGTCTGCAAGCTAAGAATGGCTTTTACATTTTTAACTGTTAGAAAAAGCCAAAGAAAGGATAACAATGGTGTTGTATAAAATTAGATGAAGTTCAAAGTTTAATGTCCACAAATAAAGTGTGATGGAACATAGCCACAATTACTCTTTTTGGGTTTGCCTATGACTGACTGTTCACATGCCACAGACATTAAATCTTCAAGCCGGGACAGGGAGCAAATGTCTCAGAAAACCTACACTATGTGCTCTCCGTTCCCTCGCAGACCATGCTTGCCTGTGCTCTTGTGCAGTGGATTCTTTCAGGGTTGTTTGATGGGGGTTGACATTCCTTCAGGCTTGTGCCTCTGTTCTTGAAGCGATACTTTCTGCAGGCGATGCAGGTGACAGAGCCAATCTGCTCTCCCTTTGCAGAGTTTTAGGTTTGTGGGCCAGAAGTTTGAAGGCTTTGTCCTTTGGAGAGACCTTGTAACCTTAAGTCTAGGTGTTTGGGTCTGGACTGTTTCTCAAAGTTCTCTGTGTTTGAGGGCTTGTCTCACAGGGTAGCTGGCTTTGGAGGTGGGGTCTTCAGGGATGATCAGATCATGAAGGACTTGATCTCCCCATGAAAATAATCCATCACTGAATTCATAATTGAATGGGCCGTTAGCAATTAGGGCCTGCCCGGAGGAGATGTATCACTGTGGAGTGGGTGTGGGTGTATCTGAAAGAAATCTTGCCTGTTCCCTCTTCCTCCATGATGTAACCAAATACCTATTCCCCCTTCAGCTTACTAATACCTTAATAGTCCCCTCTCTACTGCCTTGGCCCAACCCTGCAGTGGTCCCGTTTCACTTTCTTGTTTTATGCAGTAGTCACTCCGGAGTCTGGACTGTCACCTGAAGATTTAGAGCGAGGAAACCTGAGATGAGAGAGATCTCATGGGACCTTTGTCTTTCTGGATCCAGTTAGCTCACCCAATGTGATCTTTTCTAGTTCTATCCATTTACCTGAAAGTTTCATTATTTTATTTTTTTTTAATAGCTAAAGAGTATTCCACAGTGTGTATATACTAGATTTTCACTATACACTCATCAGTTGAAGAACATTTACTTCATTTCTATTTCCTAGTTATTGTGAATAAGGAGACAGCTAAGCAGATATCTGTGGAATAGAATGTCACATCCTTTGGGCATGTGACAAGCAGGACTATGGCTGGGTCATATGGTAGATTTTTTTTCTTTGAGGTTTTGAGAATTCTCTACACTGATTTCCATAGTGAATGCTCCCATTTGTAATCACATCAATGATGAATGAGTGCTTCACACCCCCCCATACCCTGTATAGCATTTGTTGTTGGTTCTTTTGATTATCTCTGCCATTCTAACTAGATTAAATGGACTCTAAAAGTTGTTTTGATTTAAGTTTTCCTCATTGCTAGGGACAGTGGACATTTTTGAGATATTTGTTGTCCTTTTTCCCCTTCATGTGAGAACTCTGTTTGGATCTCGGGTGCAGTTATTGAATGGGATGTTTAATGCTTTTTTACTTCTTGTTCTTTGCTTTTCTCTTCTTTTGAGTTCTTTACATATTCTCGATATTAATCATCCCTGTCAGATGTGTAGTCCGCAAAAGATTCTCTCATATTCTACAGGCTGCCTCTTCACCTGATTGATTGTGGCTTTAGATGTATACAAGTCTTGTAGCTTTATTCAGTCTTATTTGCCAATTGTTGGACTGAATTGTTGGGTGAACTGAGTCTATTCAGAAAGTCTTTTCTTACACCTATATCACGTAGGCTACCCGTGTGCTAGCAGGTTCAGGTTTTACATTTAGGTCTTTGATCAATTTTGACTTAGGTTTAGTGCACAGTGAGAGACACAGGTCTAACTTCATTCTTTTACATGTGGAAATCTAGTTTTCTCAGAAATATTTCTTCAAGATTACTTTATTTTCTTTTTTAATTGGATATTTTATTTATTTACATTTTAAATGTTATCTCCTTTCCTGGTTTCCCCTCTACAAACCTCCCTATACCATCCCCCTTTACCCTGCTTCTATGAGGGTGCCTCCCCATCTGCCCACTCCCACCTCACCACCCTAGCATTCCTCTATACTGGGGCATCAAGCTTTCACAGGACCAAGGGCCTCCCCTCCTGTTGATGCCAGGTAAGGCCCTTCAGCTCCTTCAGTCCTTCCCCTAACTTCTCCATTGAGGTCCCTGTACTCAGTCCAGTGGTTGATGCGAGCCTCCACATCTGTATTTGTCAGGCTCTGGCACAGCCTCTCAGGAGACAGCTATATCAGGCTCCTGTCAGCAAGCACTTCTTTGCATCTGGAATAGTGTCTGGGTTTGCTATCTGCGTGTAGGATGGATCCCCAGGTTGGACAGTCTCTGGATGGCCTTTCCTTCAGTCTCTACTCCACTCTTTGTCCCTGTATTTTCTTTAGACAGAAGCAATTCTGGGTTAAAATTTTAGAGATGGGTGGGTGGCCCTATCCCTCAACCAGGGGGCCATGCCTAACCTCTGGATATGGTCTTGACAGGCTCTTCCTTCCCTTAGTGGGGTATTTCAACTAATGTCATTTCTGTGGGGTCCTGGGAGGCTCTTGCTTTCTTGGCATCTGGGACTTTCTGGTTGCTACCCCCAGTTCACCATCCCCCATTGCTACATACCTCTGTTCAATTTCCTTAACCTCTGTGCATCTCCTCCATCCCCTCCAAGACCTGATTCTTCCCCTCTTTTTTCCCTCACCCCTTCTCTTCCTCCCAAGTCCCTCCCACCCTCTGCTTCCCTTGATTATTTTGTTCCCCCTTCTAAGTAGGACTGAAGCATCCACTCTTTGGTTTTCCTTCCTCATGAGCTTTATGTGGTCTGCGAGTTGTCATTTTTGTCAATTATCAAATGGCTGAAGTTACATTTACTCATGTTCCAGTCTTCAGCTTTGTTCTACTGGCCAACGTGTCTGGTTTTGTATCAGTGCCACACTGTTCTGATTACTATGGCTGTGTAACATATCTTAAGACCTGGAATGGTAATCCTTCAGCATTGCTCTTTTTGTTCAAAACTTTTTCTTTTCTATCTTAGATATTTTCTGATTCCATATGAATTTTAGAATAGTTCTCTCTATTTCTGTAAAGAATCTGATGGGGATTTTGATTCATATCTCATTGAATTTTGGTAAAATGGCCATTTCCACAACATGAATTCTACCAACCCAAAGCATGGACCATGTCTCTATTTTCCAGTGTCTTTCTCCATCTCTTTCTTCAGAGGTTTAAAGTTTTCACTGTAGAGAGGTCCTTTACATCTTTGGTTATGAAATCTGCCTAGACATTTTATTTTCTTTGAAGCTGTTGTGAAGGTAGTGTGATCATGGTCTCTTCCTCTGTGTATTTGTTATTAGTGTAGGTATAGAGAAAAATTGTTTATTTGTGCAAATTGGTTCTGAATCCTGTTGCAGAGTTTGTTTATGATTTCCAGAAGTTTTCTTGGGGATATTTTTGGATCTCTAGTATATAATATCATGTCATATAAAGATAGAGATCGTCTGGCCTCTTTCCCCATTTGTTGCCCTATAATTTTCTGCTTTTGCCTTGTGACCCCAGAGTACTTTGAGCACAGTATTGAAAAGGAGTGAGATAGTGGCATCCTGGTCGTGTTCTGATTTCAGTGGGTTTGCCTTGAGTTTTTAGGATGATGTTTATAGCAGTGGGTTTTTAGCTACACTGCTTTGGTTCCTGGTGGGTCACATGTGCACACTTGCTTGGGAGCTATCTGGAACCATGAATGGAACACACACACACACACACACACACACACACACACACACACCAGTTAATTTAAAAACTAAATTTTGTGGCTACCACAAAGGTTGGGCACTCCTATACCTTACCCTGCTTACTCTAGGCCCAGTCAGGGAAATGGCCATCCACATTCACACATGGCAGGTTGGCTTTCTCTCCTGCAGCTCCGACGTCCCATCCTTTTTTTTTTAAGTCATGGCAAGTCTGTCTCCTCTTTTGAAGTTCCTAGCCTGCACAAATCTAAAGATCCCATCCTGTCTTCCTGTGTCCAGCCATTGGCCTCTGGCATCTTTATTGATGGACAAAAACCAATTGAGAACAAGAACCTTTCAGCATTTTGGACAAGTAGATTCCCAATTACATCAAAGTGTTAGAACCGACCCCCAGCAAATGTTGGCAGTGGATTTTTCTTACATAGCTTACTTGGTACACAGGGGCACGCGCGCGCACGCGCACACACACACACACACACACACACACACACACACATACATGCACATGTGCACACACACTCAGGCATACACACATATGTACACATGCATACACATACATAAAGCTACAACACAATGACCACAATCAATTTAGTAGCCTTAGGTCTCCAATCACAAGACACAGGCTAGGCATGTGTATAAAGTGATAGAATTAATCTATTTTCTCCAAAACACATCCTAGCTTTAAAGATAGGCACAGACTTAGCGTGAAAAAAATGGACTCCAATAAAATAGGACCAGAAAGTAGGCAGGCATTGCTATCCTAATATTGATGAAATAGACTTCATATTAAGCAAACTGAGGAGACAAGAAGACCACTTCATTCTGTTACCGGGAACAGTTCATCAAGCAGATATTACTACATTAAATATATGTGCACCAAACTATGGCACATGTAGCCTCATCAGAATATCTCCTATTGGATTTAAAGACTCAGATTAATGTCCACTTATTAATAGTAAGTGACTTCAATACCCCACTTCCTCCAAACAAAACTATCAAAATTAAATGACATCACACATCAAATGGACTTAAAAGTTTTCTGCAGATTATTCCACTCAACCACAAAGAGGATATATTCTACTCCGCAGACCATGGAAACTTCTCTAAAAAAAGAATTCGTCCTGGGACATAAAACAAATCTCTAAAAATTCAGAAAGATTGAAATAGCTCCATATTTCCCATCTGTCCCCAATGCAGTAAAACTTACAATTGACAGCAAACAAATTCCTAGTAAATATACACAAAGTTATGAGATTAAACAACTCACTACTGAGTTTTAAATGGAACAGAGAAGAAATCAAGGAAGAAAGAAAGAAAAAAAATTCCTGGAACTCAATGAAAATATAAACTAAAGACAACAGAACTTCTGGCACACACTTAGAGTGAATCCCATAAGGGAAATTTATAGCTGTAAATGCCTACCTTACAAAAATCAGAATGAGCACAAAACCTAATGGTTTAATGATGTAATTCAAAAATTTGGAAGAACAGGAACCCAAAAAACAAATGTAAGCCTAGTGGATGGCAGGAAAGAATAATTGGAGCAGAGATTAATGACCTAGAAATAAACCATATGAAGAGTGGAGGAATCCAAGAACAGGTTCTTTGAGAAGATAAACAAGATGACCTTCCTTTGAAAAGATGCAAAGAGTGAAGCAAAATGAAGTCAGTGCCTTGTAAACAGTAGAGCTAAGAGTCAAAACTAATGAACCTTGGCTTTAGATCCTAAGGCCTACAAAGTTGTGAATTATTTACACACTTGTCCTTTCATTTAGGAAGTGTCAATTGAATATAAAGCAAGTCAGATACCTTGCTGATTGCAGAGATCGAATGATATGTAAACAGTTTCTCTTTATAGAATTTACTGGGATAATGTAGACATTGTCAGTAAGGATTCTTGTAGTTGTATAAATGTAGGAAAAAATCTATGAGATCTTTGGTATCAGAGAAGGCTTTTATCAATAGGCAACATTTGGTCTAGGTTTAGAAGGTGACTAGTAAATAAATGAAGAGTGGAGGGGTTCATGAGACAGCATGCCCTTGGATGACAGGGATGGATGGTGGTTGCTGTGAGAAACATGGAAGAAATAGATTGGGGGATAATTAAGTAAGTAGAAATTGATGAATCGGATGCCTATGAAGGAGGAGGTTTCTGAAATACGTCTTTAGGTTTAGAAGTTGAACGGCAAAGAGGTTAGCCTGCTGTCCTGCAGCACAGCCTGCTGTCCTGCAGCACGTCAGTTTTGATCTTCAAGGTTGTAGCCACAGAAGGCAGAAAGACCCAAGGAGCTGGCAGATTGTACAGATGCATTTCTCCAAGCTGTTCCAGGTAGAAATAGACTGAGCAGGATAAACTTGTGTCGATTTGCTTCTGACCAGCGGGATGCTAAGAATCACAGAAAACAAATGGATAAAATGTTGTCCTTGGGGGAGTGTCTTTACAGTACAGTGTCTCAGATGGAGGAACCCTCAGGGCAAGCCCAGCCAAAGGCACATGTAGATGTAGGGAGTACTTAATATTTGTCTTAGTTTCATTTTCGTTGCTGTGTTAGAATATCCCGACACAAACCAACAAAGTGGAGAAAGGGTTTGTTTTAGCTCTCAGTCCCCGGCGATAAAGTGGGAAAGTCACAGAGGCAGGAGCTTGAAGTCACTTGTCAATTCTCCACCCAGTCCAGAGCAGAGAGAATGCAGGAATGCTCACTTGCTGCTGAGCTGTTCCTCCACACACATGCAGTTCAGTGTCCTCTTTTGAGGGAATGATGCCTCCTGTGATGGGCTAGGTCTCCCCGCATCAATGAGGACAATCAAGACAGTACCTTACAGGCCAACCTGATGTAGACCACCTCTTATTTATGCTCTCTTCCCAGGTGATTCCAGGCTGTGTCATGTTGACAAAACCCAACCTCACAGGGCTAGACTCTGGTGTCCCACATTAGGCCTTTAGAAAGTTGTCTGGAGGTTCCCTGGGAAGGATACAGATGCTGACAGAATTTTGGCACATGTCTCCAGAAGGACTAGGGATAGTTAAAGGCCTAGCTCAGACGTGGCCTTGGGAACTAAGCAATGATGAAAACTGGGGTACTCAGTGTTAGACCCTGAGAAGCAGGGGCTAGGCTTATCCATCTTTGAATCTGATCCTTTCCCATAGAGGGCTTCCTTGCATGATTGGTCATATTGTTATAGGACAGTGTCCCATTGCTTTTTCTTGAAAATAATTACAATTAAAATCAATGTTAACTGAAAGATTGTCATTTGTACAGAGAGTCCTAGCAATGACATACCTTTGGATTCAGATTTGAACTATAAACCATCAAATTACCTTTGTTAAAAGTAATATTTTGTGAAATTGGATTTGTTTGAGAAAGCTTGTGTGCTGTGGAGACTGTCACCCGACTGCTCTTCCGAAGGTCCAGAGTTCAAATCCCAGCAACCATATGGTGGCTCATACCCATCCTTAATCATCTGCAACAAGATCTGAAGCTCTCTTCTGGAGTGTCTGAAGACAGCTACAGTGTACTTACATATAATAAATAAATAAATAAATCTTAAAAAAAAAAGAAAGAATTAGTCTATCTGTGTTAGGGTTACAATTGCTGTGATAGAACACCATGACCAAAAGGAACTCAGGGACAAAAAGGTTGGTTTCACTCACAGCTCCATGCAACAGTTCATTATCAGAAGTAGTGAGGACAGGAACTCAAGCAGGGCAGGAACCTGGAGGCAGGAGCTGATGCAGAGGCCATGGAGGGCTAATGCTTGCTGGCTTGTCCTATCAACTTGTTCAGCCTGCTTTCTTAGAGAAACCAGGGCCACCAACCTAGGGGTATACCACTCACAAGGGGCTGGGTCCTCCCCCATCAATCACTAATTGAGAAAATGCCTTTACAGGCTTGCCTACAGTCTAATCTTATAGAGGCATGGTCTCATCTGAGGTTCTTTCTCTGGTGACTCTAATGTGTCAAATTGACATAAAACTAACACATGGCCCCTTTAATAACTGGACCCAAAGATGTGCTCTGGTATCACAGATGCCTCTTGGGTAGTTTCTTGGGATCTAGGAATCCATGTTCTGGCCCTGTGCTTTGGTTGGCTGTCTCTAGAAGTCAGAACTGTTTTCTTCTGCAAATCCGGCCTCTCCACAGGAAGTGTGGTTGCACTCAGAGAGCTGTCTTTCTAGAGCACTCCATGAAATTCTAGTAGTGTTCTGCAGAAATCTCTACTCCTGCCCAGTGAGGAGGGGTAGGTAGATTTCCGTGCTTGATGGTTGTAAGTCATGCAGGTCACAGCCCCTACCACGTGTCTGCCTTTGTGTGTGAATGTACGCTTGAAAATGAATCAAAGTGTATTTTTGTTCGGGGCTTTTTGGACAAAAGAATTCCGGTGACAACAAACTGAAAAATGGCTTTTGTTATGTGGTAATTATTCTCTCAGTTCTTTTCTGAGACGCGAGTTTTGTTTGTTGGCTTTTCTTGGAGGGTGGCATGCTGTCATAGGCGGGATTTTGGATCCCTAGATATAACTTGATGAGTCCCCTCACACGTGCCTGCCTGCTTTCTTCAGCTTTCCTGTCCCATCTGAATTGTTCCCTGAGAGATTTCTTGAGTTAATCATCAGTAAGTCTATAATTCTAAAACAAATAGTAAGCTATTTTCTTTTTGGTAGTACTTTATTCTGCTCTGCCTTCTGTTGTGACTGTTTCCCACGTGTCTGGGACCGAGAAGGTTCGGGGAGGGTACCATTTGCTTCTTTCTTTGCCCTATATTGCATTGTGCAAGGAGTCTTTGCCCTCATGAAAGCATGCCATTAATCATGCTTGCTGTCTTCCCATTAGGTGACCCATGTGACCATTCCACTTCTCTTTAGTAACCCCTGGGCAGTCCTTGTGTTCAGAATTGTTATTCTTGCAGATGTGAGATATCTTTACTATGTTTTGGCTTGTATTTGTTTGGCTTGGTTCAAGTTGACAACACACACACACACACACACACACACACACAGAGATATGCATATACACACACATGCGCATGTGTACACATACACATACATGCACACATAGAAAAACATGCATACACACACAAATGCACACACACTGAAACACACATGAAACACACAGACACACCCTCTTACCTTTACCCTTTGACTTAAGGCCACCCAAGGGTAGTGGTATCAGAACACAAGGCACATTTGTAACTTGTGTGAGGAGGATTTGGTGCAGGGGATGCTGAGGCAATGGGGAACTCCTCCTGAAAAACACTGGAGAATACATCTAACACAGTGGGGAAGGGAGGGAAGATGAACTGAGTTCTTCTTCTTTGCAGTTCAGTGTCTTTTTGGACTTGGACCCAGCAACCGTTTCCTATGCACCTGCCCTCAGTCACAGACTGCACGGAGAAGTGAGCATATGGAGTCTTATGTAACCCCCAGAAGGATGTTCAGGGGAGCCTGATTATGTCAGCTCCACAGACGCGGCAAGAAGTGTAGGGGGTGGTAGAAAGCGAGATTGGACCAGAACTGAGGTCAGGAATGTGGAGGAAGCTCAGCTTGCAAAAAAACAAAACAAAACAAAACAAAACAAAACAAAACAAAAAAAACCAAACAAAAAACCCACAAACAAACAAACAAACAAACAAAAAACCAAAAACCGCTCGGCTGCGTAAGCCTGATGACTTGAGTCCAGTCCCTGGAAGGGGAGAATCAGCACCACAGAATTGTCCTCAGCGCCACATGCACACCACGTGACCTGTGGATTCCCCTTTCCCTCCGTCTCACGCACTCACAACAGTAATCATGTAAACTAAACCGCAGCACCGAGGTCATCGGAATCTTTGCATCTCGCCACTTCCAGAGGCTGCCTCCAATGTGGACAACTGCTTTGTTTTAAAGTGGACCTGTTTTCTCCTTCCTGGCGCAGCCTCTGTACACAGAGGGTCCGGGAACCTGCAGACCACACTTCACAGTGGTGCCTCCAGGGCATAGGACCCAGACCTGTATGTGGTTACTGTGCTCAGCGAGGGGTTGTCCTTGCTTTGTTTTCCTCGGTCACTATTAGAGCTGGTGTCTTTGCGGACCTGTTGAGAGTGCTCATATCCCACCAGTTCAGTGTCATAGAAGGGAAGGAACACACTTTGGGAACTACCCTGGAGTCAGATCTTTCTTCTAGCTCCTGCTAACTGGATGACCTTGGTCAAATTCCTCCATTTTTTTTCTTCGAAAGAAATTTCCTCATCTGAAAAAACAATAAATCATCATAACAATAAATGTGATAATGAAAGCACCAAGTAGAAAATATTGGCTTAGGCGAGAAAGATGCTTGACAGATGTCACCTGTCTCCTTTCCCGTGGTCCCAGGGGTGGGCAACCTCTTTCCAATTAATTTTATACTTGACAGAGAGGAAAGCCAATCAAAGCCCAATTAGTACAAACTAGTGTGGGATAGGTTCCAGGTACAAGACTAAGTGCTTCTGAGAGACACTTGGGTCTGTCTCACTTCCTTCAGAGATGCCCTAAGTAATTGGCAAGGAACTACAACATCCAAGAGGAAGCATTACAGTGCTCAATGCCATTCCTTTTGGAAGAACGTAAAATAACTCAGAGTGAAGTTGGTGGTATTGGTAATTGTACAGCAATGCTTTGCTCAAAGGCACAAATACATTGTATCATTCCTTGACTGATACCCAGTCCAAATTCTTCAGCCTGACCAGAAGAGAAGGGAGGCCCCTAGAAACAGTTGATGCATGGCCCCTGGCTGTTTGTACAGAGCCCTTAGTTGTATTCCTGTCCCTTCTGCTCACAGGCAGCGTTGATCAGCCTTGGCACAGGGACTCTAATAGATATCAAACAAGTGAGTGTTTAAGCATGTCACTCTGGAAGCCCTGCCGAAGCTCCGTGGACGCATGTGTGAGTGAGCAGTGTGCGGGCCTATTACCTGCTCACAACAGGAACCATTCCTTTTGATATGTGGCAATGTAGAGCAAAATAGGCTGGCGGTCACAGGTAATTAGTCTATTAGCTTTGCCTTGGTGCCAGGCACACTTAAAAGAAAAGTCACATAGAACAGGAGGTTATTATTATTTTTTTATGTGAATTCATGATAGAAATTGCATTTTTCTTCGAACTTGTTATTTGGTTTTACAGCTGACCTTTAAAGGCATACAGCTATCTAAGACCTTGACAAATATTATCCTCTATATGGTTTGAATAGTCATTAGAACTTTGGCAATAAGTGTTAAATGCATATCATAAGACATGTGGTTGGTTTGTAGATTATTTCGCCATTTAATTGTAAATGGAAAAAAAGATGTCATGCTTTGTTGGTACATTGAGTGATGGTTAACCTTTCCTTATTAAATTTCCTCTTCACATTTCAGCAGTGTGTAATCCTAGAAGGTCACTGGTTGGCATTAGCAACCTCAGAAATAAATGGTCACAGTGTCACATCCTAGAAGTGACAAATTAGTTTGCTTGATCTCTCATTATCTCTTACAGACATTCCTGTAGTAGAGGGTGGAAAAAATTCAAGAAGAGACGAAATGCTCTGAAATGTCTTGGGCTCCCAGAAACGAGCCCTTGTGTACCCTTCTCTGCAGCCTCTTGCCTCCAGTTCCCTGTATGTCCTCATTCCCTGCCTGGAAGTGAGTTCTCTACAGCCAATGATGCGAAGGGAAGCAAAGAGCCAAAGAGAGGGAGGAAGAACAGGTGTAGGTGCTATAAAGGGAAAGGCAACGTTCTGTGTTTACCAGAGGATGCCTGGACCTGAAGGGTTATTCAGGCTTCTTGTTAAGAGCCTTGTCATCTAGAGGTAAAATGAAATCTGTCATTTGTGTGCACTTCAGGAGGACTTCCTGAAATGACAAGGGCTCTGTGGCAAACCACTGAACATAGATTGTTTCCTCCTCGGGTCTGTGTTATCACATGTTCCTTCCTGTCTTAGTCACATGTAATTTAAATGTGGTTGTATGCAAAGGGAATTCGCAGATTATTTGTAATCTTAGGTATCTATTTCCCTTCTTCCCTTCCTCCCTCTGCACCTCCCTTTCTTCCTCCTTCCCTCCACCCTCCTCTTTCTTTTGTTTTTCCTCTCTTCCTTCCTCTTTGTTTTCAAAGCTCTGAGGATTGAACCTTGGGCCTGGCACATGCAAGCCAAGCCCCCTGTCTATGAGAATGAGGTGCTTTCTCAGCCATATTTACTGTTATAAAAAGTATTGAAACACATAATCCATTGCGCCATCCAGGCATAGGGTGAAATATGATCCAGCCTGGAAGGTTCGCTGTCCTCACTGGAGGTGACAACCCTGATAAGCACTATGGGCTCAGTGAGCTAGTGTTCAGTATTTGGTCTGAGAATTGTGGAGCAATTTCTCTGGGCGGTGACTTCTACAGCATTTGAAAGGTGCACAGGCACTAACTGGGAAACAAGCTAAGAACATTATTCCATACAGAAGCAACAGCACAATGGAAGTCCAATAAGGGACAGACAGAAGACAAGCGTGGCTGACATATTCCGCCATCCAGGTAGAAGAGACTAGAAAGTAGAAGTCACACTGTGAGGACTTATGAGGGAGGATGATAATATAATTTACCTCTAAATTCTACACATGAGAACGGTATTATTGACAATAAAAATGTACTAATAGGAGAGTTGATATACATGATTTTGGCCTCTGTTAACGAGTTATTTTAGGGTAATTTTATCTTTAAGTGCAACAGAAAGTCATGGGAAAAAAAGTTTAATTAGCAGACTAAATTCCAATTTGGATTTTTAATAGCACTCTATCACAGTGCACAGACACGCCTGGAGAAGTCCTAAAAGGAGGAGTTAATGAGTCTGTTCTAGTGCTCTGGGAAGACATGAATGAGTGCTGTGTGGACTGGGATAAGAGAGGTGGAGATCAGAAGAAGGGAACATGTGGACAGAACTTGAAGCTGGCAGCTTTGGTGATGGCCATCTGGTCGACCTGATGGCTTTTGTTTGCTTCTGACTCTTTCTTTCTTTCTTTTTTTCTTTCTTTCTTTCTTTCTTTCTTTCTTTCTTTCTTTCTTTCTTTCTTTCTTTCTTTCTTTCTTTCTTTCTTCCTTTCTTTCTTTTTTTAATATTAAAACAACAGCAACAACAACAAAAAAGCAATATAAAAACAAAGAGCCCAAGTGAACCTATCCCCGCTGACAGAATTCAGAACTGTGCATCCCGCAGGGCAGGAGAGGGATGAGAGTCATCGGGAGGGTGAAGGGTGTCGGGTGTGTTGGCTAATTCACCTGCGGAAACCACTGGCCGCTTTTGTTCCGACTCCTGCTAGGAACAGCTTCTGTTACTGCTGTGTGCAGAATGGCCTGCAGGCGGCGACAGGGGGCGCTTGCAGCCTCGTGAGTAGATTTGGGGCTCACATGGGATAACATCAGTTTTGAGAGATTAAATACATGTTACAATTTCAAAAGGAATTTAAAAATAGGAGTAGACGGCGCCATTTTTTAACTATGTAGCGGAAGAAAAGAAATTGGAGCGAAAGAGCAGGAATCCAAACAAAACAACACAGAGAGAGAAAGATGAAATGTCCGGGACAGATAGAGCTGACGGCTCATGCGCAGAGTCTTCAGTTCCACCCTAAGGACAGGCGAGTCAGGGGTTCAAGGTCACCCTTGGCTGCAAAGGGAGTTCCAGGCTAATCTGGTGTCTTAATTAGGATCTCCATTGCTGTGGAGAGACACCACGGCCAAGGCAAGTCTTATGAAAGACAAAATGTAATTGGGGCTTGCTTACAGGTTCAGGGGTTCGGACCATTATGATCAAGGTGGGAGCACAGGATAGGATAGGCAAGCATGGTGAGGGAGGAGTTGAGGGTTCTGCATCTTCATTTGACTGCAGCCAGGAGACACTGACTCTGGCCAGACATGAGCATATATATGCGACCTCAAAGCCCACTCCCACAGTGACATGCTTCTTCCAGCAAGGCCACACCTTCTAACAGTACCACTCCCTATGGGCCAAGCATATTCAAACCACCATACTTGGGCTATTCAAGGCCCTGTGTGTGGTAACATTGACCTGCCTGGCCTCTATAGTAAGATGTGTGCACATGTGTACACAAACACCTGCACACTCCAGAAGGCCACATAGGAAACAGAAAGAAGAGGTTGGTGAGATGGCTCAGTAGGGACAGGTGCTTACCATCAAGCCTTACAACCTGAGTTCAATTCCTGAGATCCACATGTCGGAAGGCAAGAACTGACTCCCAAAGAGTTGCCCTATGACCTTCACATATGCCCATCTGTTCTATATACAAAATGATGTAATTTTTTGAGAAGACAAAAAAGGGAAGAAAAAGCATCTAAATAACTTCATATTCTGTAGTTTGAAGTGGTATATTGAATATGCCATAAAGCCTTCTAAATAAAATATTAAAATCTGTTTTCCCATTTCAAGTTAAAATATAATAACTTTTAGAACACTAAAATTTGTTTTACCATTTTATTTTATTTTTTTAAAGATTTGCATTTTTTTAAGATTTATTTATTTATTATATGTAAGTACACTGTAGCTGTCTTCAGACACTCCAGAAGAGGGAGTCAGATCTCATTAAGGATGGTTGTGAACCACCATGTGGTTGCTGGGATTTGAACTCTGGACCTTTGGAAGAGCAGTCGGGTGCTCTTACCTGCTGAGCCATCTCACCAGCCCC
>NC_034608.1:41769102-41828767 GCF_900095145.1 Mus pahari
TCTCTTTCTTTCCTTCTTTCTTTCTATTTATTTCACAAGCTGTATTTATTTTTGTTTGATGTGTATGCATGCTTGCCCATGCGTAAGTTGTACATTACTCTTTCCTTCAAAGATCCTCAAATGGCCTGGCTCTTACTAGTCTGTCTATGCCACCAGTTAGGTGTTTTGTCTGTTTTGTTGGATTGATGGTAGGAGTTGTCAGCTTGACCCAGAAGACAGATATTCAATTGAGGAGTTGCTCCCATCAGTTTGGCCTGTAGGCAAATCTTGGGGGGGGGGGCATGTTTTATATTAATGATGGATGTGGGGATTCTGGCCCCCTGTGAGTACTGATGACAACCCTGGGCAGGTTAGTAGCACTGTAGACCCCCCCCCCCAAACTAGCTATTAGCCAATCAGATAGTCAAGTACAGACACAGAGGTCATTGATACTGGTTAACTGTTATAGCTTTGACAGTAAGCAACTTAATGGAGGATGGGTTAATTTCATTTGTGGTTCAAGGGGATATATCCGAACATTGGTATTAGGTGTGGCAGAGGCGACTGGTCACATCATGTCTAAAATCAGGCAGCAGAGAAAGGACTAGAAATGAGGTCAGGCCTTCAAACATCAATGCCACACTCCATGAGTCAATTTCTGAAGATAGCTCTACTTCTATAACTTTAATTTTTCAAAACCTATTTTGAATGGTGGTTCTTCAACACTTTCACCTCTCTTTTAGACCACCACCCACCGGAGGTAGAGGAAAAGAAAGGATTCTGGGTAAGTGGACCTGTTTAGAAAAGTAAGGTTCTTTGGAGCAACTCCCTTCTGTGCTGTCTGGGAATCAGCCATTCAGTTCACAGGGTTAGCAGTGGCAGCTTGATCCACGAGGAAACACCTTCCTAAAGGCTCCAAAGCCTCCTAAATTGGCATTTTTGATGGGGACAAAATGTCCCGACATAAGAGCATAGGGGAGCCATTTCACATTCACAGTACAGTAGCAGCTAGGCTGTCCTCAGACTGAGAGGACCACCCCACTGTTCTCTAAGGAGGTGCCGTTTTAAACCATGAAGCTCTTGTTGGGTTTCTTACATGGCAGGATCCAGGAGCTATTCACTGAGAGGATTGTGGAGGGCCTGGTTAGGTTTGGTCTAAATTACTTTACTACAGTCATCCTGACATTGAATGATAGGAAGAAAAAAAAGGAAAGAAAAGAAAAGAAATGGCCAGGAGATTCCAATCTATAGCTCAGAGGAACAATTTGGCTTGGAGATAGGAATTTGTCTTTAGTTTGCGCTGTTGACAACTCCTAAAGAGAGACGGAGGTAGGAGGAAGCCAGAGCATGCAAACATCCTGCATGGGGCAACGGCCAGAGCTGGGACATGGAATGACAGGCAGAGAGTTGAAGGGCACAAGAAGTGGCTTGTGTGAGGGCTGCTAAGGGAAGCTTAGCTGATCCACATCACATTAACGGTAGACGAGAAAGCAGATACTTTTACTGGACATTCGCTAAAGTGTAGATTGAGTAGCCTGTGTTCATGTACCCAGGAGGCACACTGAGTCATGAACAGTGTGAGATGCCTAGTGTCCCTTTGTTAACTCCCAGCATTGGACTTAGTGACCATGGCGACTCGTATGAAGTGAACACATCCTCCGTTGGAAGAT
This sequence comes from Mus pahari, assembly GCF_900095145.1. NCBI lineage: Eukaryota > Metazoa > Chordata > Mammalia > Rodentia > Muridae > Mus > Mus pahari. The sequence goes on from NC_034608.1 coordinate 41,770,752, forward strand.
GGGGAGTTTGGCAGGTGTGGCTCTGAGCAGGGACATGCTGAGGGCCCAGAGCCACCGTGTTTGACTGGCAGATCTCAGCGTTATTTTTGGTAACATGCAAGTGACTCATAGCTGAAATATTTTGTTTTTGTGTAAGGCACAAAGGAATCTCTTCTATTCTGTGACATGTAATTGTGAGTGTGGGTTCTTGGGTTTTTTTTTCCCCTTTGTTTCTGTTTTACATGGAGGCTCTGAAGCTGTCCTTGAAATCAGCATTTTCCTACCTCAGCTTTCCAACCACTGGAACTGCAGGCATATGGCAATGGGACTAAAGCGCATGTGTGTGTATGTGTATATGTATATGATGTATATGTACATAATGAATATATATTCATATTATTTATGCCTATATTTTTGAGTACATGATGTATGAGTGTGGGTATGTACAGGTTATAGTCTGGATATGAAGGTCAGAGGACAACTGTATGGAGAGTTTTCTTTTATTTTTTATGTGGGTCTGGGAATCCAGCTCAGGTCTCCAGGATTAAACAACCAATGCTCTGACCCATTGAGCCATCTCATGAGCCTAAAAATCATGTTGTTTTTTTAAATTAGATATTTTATTTATTTACATTTCAAATGTTATCCCCTTTTCTGGTTTCCCCTTCAAAAGCTCTTTCCCCCTATACCCTTCCCCCCTCCCCCTGCTCATTAGCCGATCCATTCCTGCTTCCTGGCCCTGGCATTCCCCTACACTGAGACATAGAGCCTTCACAGGACCAAGGGCCTCTCCTCCCATTGATGTCCAACTAGGACATCCTCTGCTACATATGCAGCTAGAGCCATGAGTCCCATCATGTGTGTTTTCTTTGGTTGGTGGTTTAGTCCCTGGGAGCTCTGGGAGTACTGGTTGGTTCATATTGTTGTTCCTCCTATGGGGCTGCAAACTCCTTCAGCTCCTTCACTGGGAACCCTGTGCTCAGTCCAATGGATGGCTGTGAGCATCCACTTCTGTATTTGTCAGGCACTGGCAGAGCCTCACAGGAGACAGCTATATCAGGCTCCTGTCAGTAAGTAGTTGTTGGCACCCACAATAGTGTCTGGGTTTGGTGATTGTATATGAAATGGATCTCCAGGTGGGGCAGTCTCTGGATGGTCATTCCTTCAGTCTCTGTTCCACAGAGAGCCTGAAAATCATGTTTGTTTGTTTGTTTGTTTTTGTCTGTTTGGGTTTTTTTGTTTTTTGTTGTTTTTGTTTTGGTTTTGGTTTTTTGAGACAGGATTTTTCTGTGTAGCCCTGGCTGGCCTCGAACTCAGAAATCTGCCTGCCTTTGCCTTCCAAGGGCTGGGATTAAAGACATGTACCACCACTGTCTAGCTGAGACTCATGTTTTAAGACAGATAATGAGACCTAGCAGTCTTCTCTAGAGGTAGTGTGAAGAGAACCTGATACCACAGAATTGCAAAGTTTTGGGTACTTTCCCTCTAAAAGAATTCATCTCTTAATGTACTTAATAAACCTTTCCCCCTCCCAAACCTGCTTTTGTTTGTTTTTGTATTTGTTTTTGCTCTTTGACTTGGTCACCAACTTCTTCCACTCACTGTGCCAACGACGACGATGGAGTTGCATTTGCTTCCCTCCCCCTCACGGCTGGAGATGTGGATCCTGGGACTCCAGCTCATCTGATTTTGCTTGCTTCACCCATGCCCCTTCCCTGCTGCTTCCCACTGAGGTCAAGCCTCTGCCAACTCCAGCCTGGCAGGAAGCCTCTGCCTCTCGACCTTCACTTTCAAGTCTGTTTTTTCCTTTTAACCTGCTGAAAAAAAAAATGTGTTGCCAGAATCATCTTTCTCACATAAGGGTTGATCTTGGCCTCATCATTAGTAGACATTTCTGTGGTTTAAGTCTTAAGATCCTCAAAGTTCAATCTTGGTACCTGGGGTGTCATTAGTGGGCCATGGTGAGACCTTTAAGAAGTAGGGGCTAATAGGGAGAGCCTGAGAAACCTGGTGATCAGGAAGGGTGTGTGTGTGTGTGGGGGGGGGTCTCAGATCATTCCCTGTTTTTTGTTTTTGTTTTTGTTTTTGTTTTTGTTTTTGTTTTTGTTTTTGTTTTTTTTTGTTTTTTTTTTTTGTTTTTTTTGTTTTTTTTGTTTTTTTTGCTTTTAATGCCATGTGGCATCTCATGGGTCCCCAGGATTAACATTTGAGAACTGGAACCTCCAAAGTCATGGAGCCTCCCAAATCTTTTTTCTTTACAAATGAATTATCTCATGAATTTTGGTATGGTGATGTCAAGCCAATGGATCTCTGTGCCTCATGGTTCTCAGCCTTCCAACTGCCGCAGTCCTTTAATGCAGTTCCTCATGTCATGGTGACCCCCAACCATAACATTATGTTCATTGCTACTTCTTAGTTATAATAAAGAATGGTCCTATGGTCTCAGCAAGTCCCGTGAAAGGGTCTATGGACCTGCAAGTACGGTTGTGACCCATAGGTTGAGAACCAGTGTCATAGATCGTGCATTTTCTCATGAGATGAATCTATTATAGTCCCTACTTGAGGTGGCTATTTAATGTTGGAAATTAGACGGAAATTTCAAAATACCAATGTCAGAGATTTGTTGAAGGTTTTCATGTTTTGTTCATCCCCAAAGCAACATGGTTTCAAGAGTTGTCGTGGCCACTGTGGTGATGGGAACTTAGTCTGAACTAAGGAGGGATGTTGATCAATCATTCTCGAGTTAGAGCTGAGTATGGTCTGGTGACCATGTGAAGGACAGTGAAGGACCTGACGCATGCCTTATATTTTCTTAGGTCAAGTGTGATGGACCCTGGGGCATACTTATAGAATCATAAAAAGAAATGGGCTTTGATAGCAGGCCAGCTGGGGGTCTGCAGGTGGCTCATGCCCTGGGGTCCCCTCTATCACTCACTATATCTCAACTTAAGCAGGTCCCGTCTGGAGGAGACATCTCTTCATGAAGAGATGTTAGACATAGCAACCTTGGCTCACCCCGTCCAGTACTGAGCTCCAAGAATTCACCACGGGCTTTCTTATTATCTTTAAAGTGTTCACCCCTGCAGAAAGGAAAGCTCATTTTACCTTCAATTAATTAATTCTGGAAAATCCCCTTCTTATGTGTGGCCTAGATCTAACAGTTCCTGAACAAGGAGAGTGCTATGATTTGCAGCCCCACATCTGGAAATGGCCACTCCTTCTCCAGGACCCTTCTCACTGCCCAGGTTCTTGAGGCAGGGAATCAAATGAGCCAGCTGTGGGCATGCTGTTGCACTCAGAATTCAAGCGTGGAGAGTTGGTGTTCAACAGACTAAGAATGAGCAAGGGAGAGGCTGGTCCTGGTGTCTGAGCCAGACCTGTCAGTGTGCATTGCCAGACAGCCTGGGTCACCATTGGAGGATGCTCATTGCACACCCACAGTGAGGAGAGCTTCGAAGCAGATGCCTGGATTTCTTCTCCCTGACATTGTGCAACCATTAGGCCACAGTCAGGACAGAAGCTCTGTGTTTAGCTGTCATCCCAGGTTACTGCTTTTCAAGTAAGAGCTCAACAGACCCAATTAAATGTGTGCTAAAGCCATGGATTCTTATTAAGGAGAAAAACCTGATTATTTTTAAATTTCCTTCAAAGAAGTTGGCGTTTGGCTGAAACCGGAAGCAAGTCATTATTATCCTAAAGGAAATAAGTTTATTACCTTTCCTAATTTCTCTGTATTGTTTTACTTATGTAATCTGAATATTACAACCCAATCTGTGTGAAATCCTTAGCAGGGTGGTAGGTTGGTAGGGACATGTCTGTCTATAAACATACTTGCATGTAAGTAATAGACACTTCTGTTTATTATGAGTTTATGCAGAGTGTATTTATAAAATCACATACCGTCTTATTCAGCAGACATGGAATTGCAATGATCGATAATGCTGAAATAAAGAGGAGACAGGATGGAGAAGTGACTGAGCAGCTAAGAACACTCGCAGTTTCATTCTTTCCGTCCTATCTTCTGTGGTGCTCCCCAAGGCCTCGGAGGATTGAGGCTGATGGCTTTTGTTCTACTTTTTAAATTTAATAACTAAAATACTTTGGTGGAATTCCTACTTTGGTACTTTTTGAATGTTTATTATATAATTTATTTGACCAGTGCCTTTTAGTGAAAAATTAAATTTACAATTTTTTCACTATGTTTTTGTTTACTTGTATATTTGTACAGAGACATGTTGGTGTGTTGGAGTATGTATGCATACTTTGTGGACTTTGACCTATCTATCTATCTATCTATCTATCTATCTATCTATCTATCTATCTATCTATCTATCTATCTATCATCCATCTATCAATCATCTATCTATCATCTATCCATCCATCTATCTACCTATTGTCTGTCTGTCTGTCTGTCTGTCTATCTGTCTATCATCATCATCATTATCTCTCATCATCTATCTCCCTATCTATGTACATACATATATACCTATCATTTATCTATTTTCTATCTATTATCTATCAACTTTCTTCTATCACCCACTCTCTATCATCTGTCTGTCTATTTCTGTATATTTATACATTTATCTACCGTCCATGGCCAGGTTGCTGTTCAGAAAGGCAGTACTGACTCATATTCCCATGAAGGATGTATGAAAGCTTATATTTTTACATCATGCACATGAAACCTAGATATAATTAATCTTCTTACTTATTGTCAGTTTGATGGGCAGAAAGGTAATTTCCTTAATTCGTTAACACAGATTTGGTAAGAAGTAAGACTTAGCATAATTTCCTGTGTCTGTGTCTACACTTTCTAAGTGTTCATAACCCTTTCTATGATTGTGCCATTTATATCTACTGCCTTTTATATTTTGTTATTTAGGGTTCATCCCCAGCCCATGAAATTGCTTTAACTTTGGAAGCAAGTTTTGTGTGTGTATGCACATACATCTATGTATTTACCAAAAATTAGTGTTCTGCAAATGAAGTCCTGCTGAAGGGGACACAATCAACTGAAATAGTCTGTCCTAGACAAGTGTAATTATTCTATTAGAGAGGTGAAAAATTATGAGGTTATGAGAATCTGCTGTCCTTATAATATCAGTAAACATTTCTGTCCAATCATTTCAGGTATTTAGCATTTGCACCTCAACTATCAATTGTATTTGCAGAGGAGCCAAAGAAGAGCCGTTAAACAGAAGTCTTGGTCAAATTCTAGTCTGTGAGCACAGATTAGAAGGAAAACAGAACTACATCTTTATGTGCACCAAACTCTTGAGAATATTCATTACATTGTAACTATAAACAACAAACCACTGATAGTTGGTGACCACAGCAAAAAAACAATTTCTAGACCACCTTGCTGTTGTCAAAGATAGCTTGAAATATCACTACTCTCCAGCTAGATTTTGTTATTTTTATAAAGTGGGATATATGTTCCTCTACCTTTCTATTGAAAGCATTAAATATTATGACAGTTTCATTTCCATATATTGTTCTTTTGTGTTTCTGTAGTCCTGTGTCTTGAGTTTTGTTTTCCTACAGCACTGCACATAGAACCCAGGACCTTATGCATGGTTAGTGTCTTAGATGCCTTTCTATTGCTGTGAAGAGACACCATGATGGAGTCAACTTGTAAAAGAAAGCATTTAAATTGGGGCCTTGCTTCTGGTTTTAGAGGGTGAGTCCATGCCCATCACCCTCTAAAGGTGGGGAGAGGGGAGAGAAGAGTAGGTCTCTCCAGCACTCCCCCCCCCCAACAATTCCACACTCCATAAATCTTTCCAAAAACAGTTCTGCCTACTAGGAACCGAGTGTTCAAATACATTAACCTATGGGGAGCCATCTTTTCTATACTACCATACCAAGCAAGCGTTTTAGCATAGCTTCCTCTCTTTGCTTTAGAGATTTAAAGGCATTATTTTTAAAAGGTACCTTGAGTTTTCATCTAATGCTGACAGCACCTGAGGTGTCTGCTGGTCAGTTCTTCCCCTGGAGATGGTGATAACATTTTCTGAAGATTCTATGTGCCTTGCGGAGATGCTGGGGTTCCTTTCTTTGCTTGCTTCCTCTCATGGTATCCGTCCTCCACAGTCCCATCTCTTCTGCTTTCTAGGACCCCTGTTCCATGTGATTAGAAGCCTTGCCTGGAAGTTCCTCAGAATCCTCTCAAACGTTATATCGAGAATATTAGCATCCACCAAGTTCCACATTAAATAAAATTTTATTATAACTATTTGAGAGAATTATTTTAATTGTGTTTTCAAATCCTTGCTTATGGGAAACTAATATAATTTACAACTGGCTGCACCTTCCTGACAACCATTGAGCTTACTCAGGGATTTTTGCAAAGTGGAGGAATCCAACATGCAGATTGTTTTTTTAAATGCGATGCAAGTTTCATGAGCACTAAATTTAACAATTAATGAAGTTGACATAATGATACGTTTTGTGTACATTTAATTAAGCATTTAGAAATAGCAGTTTTTGCAGTTTCCATATTTTGGGACCCCTTTAAAAATCTATTTTGTATATCCTAATAGCTAGACCTTTTAAGGCACCGTGTCTTGGCTGCCTGATGGCATGAATACCCTCAGGGGTGAATTAATGGATTTCTCATAGATTTTGCTGAGAAATAGGAATTATGCATACTTGTGGAGAATGATGTAATCATTCAGTGCATATCACATGTGTGGTGATCAGATCAGGAACGGGCACTTCCCTCCTAAAGAAGCCGCTCCTGTGTGGGGCTGTTGGATTCTTCTGCTCATTTTGATACACCTCATAGGACTTTGTAGAAAACAGTGTGGCCACTCCGCTATTGGAATCTAGAACTGAAATCTAGATAAAGAAATCTAGAATCCTGTCAACAATGCCCCACATCTTGCTTTGTTCTGAGATTGAATTTTATAATTTTCACACGTGAATGGGAACTTATGCTGTTTCTCTTTCTATGGCTGTCTTATTTCACTCAATAATGTCTTTATTTCTATCTGCATTGTTAAAAAAACTGGATTTCATCTTTTTTTGGCTAAACATCATTCCATTACATATACACAGATGCACATGTATATATATATGTATGTATGTATATATATATATATATATATATATATATATATATATATACACACACACACACACACACACACACACACACATTCATTTTATATTTATATTTCTGTACATCTCACATTATCCCTGTTTTGGTGAGCACCCTGGTTCATGGCATATCTCGAGTTTGTGAAGACTGCTGCATAAACACTGGATGCAGCTATCTATCTGATATAGTTATTTTTAACTCTTTTGACTATGTGATCAGTGATATGACTGCAGGATCATAATTCTGTTTCCGTCCTGCCAACAGATCTTCTTATATTTTCCATAACAGCTATATTGCTGCACATTCTTACCAATTTTGTATTTACATCTGTTTTCTTCAGGACAGGGTCTCTGCAGGTTTTCTGCAGCACTTTGCTCTCTTCATGCACAGTGACTCCTGCCTCAGTCTCCCGTGTGCTTAGATTACAGACCTATGGCATGGTACCCAGCCTCAAATTGCATTTTATAGACCTATCTTTCCTACATATCATACTCTCTGTCTGTTTTTTATAAAACAGCCATGGTTTCCAGTATCCTTGGGAAAGCATTTTCCTGTGCCTGGAGCCTTGGATCCATGGTAGTAGAACCCATTGCCTTGGCCTTATAGCTAGTCCATTTGTAACCTTCATGCAACACTGCTCCCTGGTGCCAGGATCGATATTCACAGAAACCATCTGACCCTCCACCTTGCTAGATTCGGCAGTGTCACCCTTTAGGCTACCTAGTCCCCTGGCTGCTGTCTGGCCACCTCTGCTTTCATAACTGCAGACACAGGTTTCCCACCTCCTAGCTCAAGGCTTGTGGTAGTCTGAACTTGGTGCTATGTGTGTTTCTGTTTCTCCAAAAAAGCATAGTCATTCTTCAACTGTTAGCTTCTTGAGAACAAGGGAATAATGATCTTTATACCTATTCTGACCCAATGCCAGTTTCGATTGCCAGGCTCCTCTGCTTTTGCCTGCTACTATGCCTCTTCAGTGGTATTAGACGTACATCCACAACTTCCTGTTCTTTCAGGCCATCTTTTAACTCCAGGGGTACCTCTTTCTTTTCCTCATTCCTGTCTCCCATCCTAAGATGCCTCCTTACTTCTTTGTTTCACTTATGTCTCCTGGACTAGTCTTTGCTGGCTCCTCCAGATGTCCTGGCTGTGGCAGTACTAGAGGTAAATAAGGTAGTAACTGGCATTATCAAGAGAGTATCCATGGTCACATGTAATTCTAGCACCAAAGCTAAACATTTTACCTCCATTGTAACATTTACTTCTTTGTTGCAGATACTCGTGTTCTCTTAGTTAAAAAAGGAAACAAAACAGAAGATAGAGTAAGTAGGCTGCCTAGTGTAGTTTAAAAACAGTACAGGTGGCAATTTATTTAATTCTCTACAACTTCTGTAAGAATGCTGCTCAGATTATCAATCGTTTGACCTAAGGTAAGTTTTTCTTTGTGGTTCGGACAAAGGCAGTATTTTGTTTTGTTTTCTGTTTTTGTTTTTAAATCACAAACTCTACTTACAATTTATTTGCAGTGGTGATGTTTAAACTTGAATTTGAAATTCTCTCCTTCATGGCTAGTGATAAGAGTGTTGCTCTCCTGCTGTGCTAGGCAGCAGTGAGCTGGTAGCATCAAAGGCTTAAGGACTGATGGCGTGCCCAGGGTGTGCTGTTGCTGAGGGTGTGCTGTGTTGCGGTTGCCCTGTGCTGAGGATACACTGTGGCCAAGGGTGCTCTAAAAAGCTCCTTAGTGCCATGGGTGGGGCTATTAATTGCATTATAAATTCAGCACATCTACCGCACCATGTGTATGTAAGGATATTAGCCCATAGCAAGGTAAGCAGCCTATGTGTATATGATTGGACCTTCCCTCAATTTCACTTCCTTTGCTAGATGCCCATCTCATTTCATCTGTCCCTGTGGCCTCTGCCCTCTGGGGAAATGGCCGGCTGGGGTTGGGGCTGACAGCTGGTGACTAGAACCAGTGAGACTTCTTGGCTCTTTGCCCAAGTCCTCTGCTTTATCCCCTTCTCTCTTGGTCTTCTTCAGTCACTACACTGATCCCTATCACCACCCTATTGACTTTCGAGTGTCCTTCCTGCTTCCAGACCTATGTATGCAAATGCTTCATGATCTCTTTGTTTGGAAGTTCCATAGTATGATATACATCTAACCAAAGCTAAACTGTGCTCTGAATTTCTAGTCTTGGTAATTGGGTCCCCCCACAGACACTGTGGTAGCTGGGTGCCCTCACAGACACTCTAGAGTTCACCCATATTTTTCACCTTATAAGTTAGTCCTGTCCATTCTGATAGCTTTTCTGAACCATTTTATTAAAAAATACTATTTGAGATTTTTTTATTGGATTTTTTTTATTGGATATTTACATTTCAAATGTTATCCCCTTTCCCGGATTCCCCTCCAGAAACCCCCATCCCATCCATATATTCTTATCATAGTCATCTTTATTCCTTCCCAAAACTCCTCCCAGATCTACCTCTACTTCCCAACATCCCCAAAAGTTCATGTACTCCTCCCTCCCCCCCCCCCCGCTTTGGAAAAAAGTCTAATTTTTGTTACTCATTTATTCCTGGGACATTACCAACAGGGGCCACACTCACCTCCTCCTCCCCCTTGAACTATTAACCAACTGCCCTTAGCTGCTGCTTCAGGAACTAGAGCATGGGAACTCATTCCTCCTCCGTGTTAGAGAGTCGGATGTTGGTTCTATTGTACCGTTTCTGATTGTGATGAATAATTTTGATGTTAACTGGATTAAGAAATGTCAAAGAGATAAGTGAAGTATACCTCTGGCCATGCCCATGAGGGAATTTCCATACACAGTTTAATCAGGAGGGCTCTGATCTAATGAATAGATCGATCCATGATAGCTTCATAATGTTGAGAGGTGAAGAGTGAAGGGTGGGATCTGCATGGAGGAAGGGTGCCAGGGGGCCATGTCCACAGAGGGCTGTATCTTGTTTCCATCCCTTTCTACAGGCTCCTTGTCTGCCAAGAAGTAAAGGAATCCCTTTGTCATGCCTACCAACTAACTCATGATGCTCTGCCTAAGAACATAGAGCCAAGGGACTGCCGACTGAACTCTGAGACACTCAGTTCAGATAAATAACTTACCACATTAAGTTTTTATTTTCCTGTTAGGTGTTTTGTCAAGAACAAGAACTTGTTCTCCTAATTTGTTTTGCTTCATTCCTACCCAACGCACAGAGGAGCTGTCTAAATTGCAAAAGCCATTACTCTCTGGGCTTCCTCTTGGTTCAGCCATTCTCCTTTGTCTGGCTGCCTCGCTTACAATGTATCTATCATTTGCAACTGTGTTTTTTGTTTTTCTCTGACCCCCAATGGCTCAGGAGGAACCATTCTCCCTTTCATAGTTGGTTTTTTTGTTTGTTTGTTTGTTTGTTTTTTATAGTGGGATGTTTGCAGCAGGCCAGCCAAAGTCAGAGAATCACAATCCGTTTTTAAGCTATCCTCATATGTTTTCTTGACTTAGCCAAGCTCAGTGCTATGTGAGGATAGTTTTATGCACTGAGCATCAAGTTTTGCAAATTGTGAGATTATGGGCTGTGGGAAGGTCTCTCTTCTGTGAATAGAGGCAAAAAACTGGGTATAACAGAAGCCAGGATTTCCAGTGAGCTGACTCCCAGAAGCTACCTCTCAACCATTTTATGTACTTTCTAACTCACAACCTGTATTTAAGTAATTTTTTGAAGACCAGAACTGACATCTGAAGATGGCCTTTTCTGGGTTGGTATCTCTTTCAAATAACTGGCTGTTATGTTTATGCAGAGCAAAAATAAATATTGAGCCATTTTGATGGAAATTTTTATGAAATGTGTAAGGACAATATCTTGTTCTCAGTAATCAGAAGATACCGATTTTCTATCCTGTCTTACTAAGGTCATCTCTTTTGTTTCTTATCTAACAAGCATTTATTAAACTCTAGATAAGCACCAGATACAGTGTGTATTTGGTATCTTCGTTTTCAGATTCATCACCACCGAGCTCACTCATACGACTCAGTTATTTTGCTGTTGTCATTTAAATTTGTGGTTTTGATAAGTTAGAGTTTGTGCCTAGACCATCAGATCTGATGAGAAATTCAGGCTGTCCCCAAACTTGGTCAGATAAATGCTGAGTCACCATGTCTGAGTGAGTCTTTTAGTCAACTACCTATGGGAGTCCTTCTAAGAAAATAAAGAGTTTTTGGTCTTCAAAAGCCAAATTCTACAGGCTTTATAATCTATAAGTTACAATGGTTATTGATTTTGTTGTACTGTATGAAATAAAAATCATGTAGTGTGTGTGTTTGTGTGTGTGTGTGTGTGTGTGTGTGTGTGTGTGTGTGTGTGTACAAGTGTATAGAGACTGGTGTCTTTGTCAATCACTATTACTAAATTACTGAGTCCTGGTCTCTTGCTATATCACTTTGGCCATGCTGGCCAGTGAAGCTATGGATCCTCCTGAGTGCTGTGATGGCAGTACATGCTGCCTGATGCTTTTATAGGGAGACTTTAGTGCCATTTGGTAGGAGGACGCTGAGATCCTAAACTCTGCAGTACAATATTTCACAAGCGAAAATTTTCCCATCTAAAATGCTCAAAGTATATCTGCTGAAAAAAAATTCACTTCTATGTTCATTGGCTAATTGATAATGCAAATACTGATTTCCAGCAGAGTTCTAAATTCTATCCTAGGCCTCAGTGCAACTATAGGCAGGATTCTCTTGCAGATACTGGCAGGGTTCCCTTGCAGCTACTGGCAGGGTTCCCTTACTCCTCTGTAAACTTTGTACTTGTGTGATTCTTATACTTTTAGGGGTTGGTTTGGGTGTTTATTGTGATCTGTTTTCTTTATAAACTCTGTGTCTGAGGGTTACTTGGACCTATAGCATCCGACTGTCTGCATATCTCAGAAACAAAAGTGGGAAAACCCTGAAAACCAGATACCACATGTACCAGCTCCTGAACTTAAAATTTATTGCTATGTTCCTAACATGATAAACAGCAGTAATATTTTGTAAAGTTAGCTCTTAATTTATTATTTAAATACACCCGAGGCTCCCAGTGTCTGAAATATGAACATCTGGGATTCTTATTAAAGATTAAATTAGTAATTGTTACATTATAAATTTTTGAGCATAGCATTATTTAAGTAAGTGCATTGAGCAACTGAAAATAAGGGAATGTCAGAATTTTATGTTATAGTTTCTCAGTAAGAATACTGTATTTTATCACTCCAAATTATTACTCTAAAATTGGTGAAGTCAGCCTCCATTTATTGCTAAGTATATTATGGCAATTAAATGTGTATTTCATTTAAAATTTTATGATAGTTCTGGAAACTTTTATCCAAACTGATACTTGCCTTAAAGAGTAATTTTATTAGCCTATATTAGTAACAAAAGATAGTAGGTTTCACTGTGGCATTTCATATGTGAGTATAATGTACTAGGGTGATAAGACTTTGGGTCTTGTGTTCTGGCCTTTCTGCTCATTCTCTATTCTTTTTCCAATATCAAGTATCTTGTTCTAAACTTCGTACCTCAATGTAGTGTGTTCCCTATTGAAATTATCATCTTACTCAGATGTATCCCTGCTTTGTTTGTAGTGCTACCTACTGAGTGTCAGTAGGTTTCAGATGAAAGAATTGTAACAGGCCCAGTTTCCTTCTCTTAGATATGCAAGTCTAGAGCCAAGTTTACCATTGTTACCACTGTAAAGTGTTCTGTGTCCTAGCACAATGAAACCTTTATAAGAACCATGTAACAATCAATCATTTTACTTGCCCTACCAAATGCTTCTCTACTCCTGGGGATCCTGTCTGGAATATATAGAGACCTCTCAATGGCAGCAATCAGTATACATTTCTACCTACAGTGATTATTCTCTTGTTACTTCATGGAATTCATAAGATGCACATTGCATGTGGTCATGTCTGCCCTCCAACAGAAGCAATATTTGGTTTCCTTGACAACCAAATACAAGAATAGGCTATGGGTTTTTGTAGCAGTCTGCAGTCCTTCCTTACCAAAGAACCGACAAGAACTCTTTACCAGAAACTCTTGGGGAAATTGCCTCTGAACTGATCTCATCAACTACTGCTCTGTAATTTTCCATGCTCTTTAAAAATGTAAACCAATTTTGAATATCCATTACATACTTGAGATTTTATCAGTAATTTGATCTTGGTTTGGTCCTGTACAAAATATGTTTTAATATTCCCTCTATGTATTTTGTATTTTAGCATCTTCCCTAAGGCCAGTGATGATGGAACCATTGAAAAGCTTTTCTGAAAGTAAGAACCTCATTCTCTTTGGGACCCAAATGTAAAATAAATGTTATTTCGAGTACAACACAAGGAAACTTTCCCCAGGACACAGCAACTTGGGGGCATTGCAGCTTAAGTGAACTTCTTGTATCTATACATGAATGATGCACCAAGAACCACCTACCCCAAATCCTGGCTCTGGCTTTTAATCTCATATTTCAGCTCTCAGTGTTTGGCTAGAAGATGCTTGTTAGTTTAAAAGGAAGCACTCTTCTGATTCAATAAACACCAGACAGATTCCTTTTCTCTTTGCAGAAATCTTGGTGAACCCCAGCAAGTCCATTACACAGATCTTATTGTGGTCATCTATGACTCTGCTTGACTTGGTTCCAGCTCACCTTCCCTTTGGTTTTCAAATACTTAGTTTGCAAAACCTACATTTGGGTATGTGGTTCCTATGTCCATGGCTGACCATACCTCATGACTTCTGACCTTGCCTTGAATTACTATCCATGCTTATATAGCTACTTCCACCTTCCCTGCTTGCAGGCCCTGGTTATTTGGAGTCTGGTTGCTTCTTAGTCTCAACCGGCAACCACGTCCTTTGTAAAACTTGAATGTCTTCCTAGAAATAGAGTCTCTGTCATTTTCATGCTCATAACATCTTGTTTTTGCCTGGTTCTTCCTGGCTATACCTAATTGCTGACATGTACCTCCAGGGTATCATTTTCCTCGAAGATCCACTGTGTCTCTCTTGGTAATTCATGGAAGAGCATGTAAGTTTATGAGAAGAATCAAGAATCATTTGTTGGAAGAATGGCAGTCATTGAGTTAACCAAAAAAAAAAAAAAAAAAGTCCTCATTAAAGCAAATGATTCCTTGCTAGCTTAGACACATTCGAAGCTTGCCTTTCACAAGTCATATTTCTTCGGCAGCAGCCCACCTACTGTCGCTATCTAGGATTCTTATACATGTCATCCTTAATGCTATCTGATAGTGCCTAGGGCTTCACCAAGAGCAGAGAATCTCTTTTGCCCATCTCTGAAATTGCCTTGACACAGCCTGTAATAGCTTGTGACTGCCCAGTGAGTATGAATGCTTCCGTATTCAGCTACTTGTTAAGGGACCTGAGAACAACTCTAGTTAGTTCTGCAGAATACACAGGATTCGTTTTGAAGCGTAGATTATTCACAGAAGTCACGTGAGTCAGCATGCCAACTAGGCATTCACTGAAAATCAGATGTACTTACAATCTCCCTGGCAATGCTTTTAAAATGTAAGACAGGATGGAATTTCAAGGTATTTTCAGCTGGAGATAAAATTCACTAGACTCTTGATTTTTATAAAGACAATGGAAAACTTAATGAGAGACTTAAGAACAGGTCTCTCTTCACCCCTCACCACAGGCCCTCAGATTTTCTCTCTAAGGAGATTACTTCAAAGATCTTGAGAGATGAGAGCTGGCTCTATAGTTGAGATGTACTAGTCCCTACAACTGCCTGTAACTCTGGCTCCAGGGGGACTTGAGATTTCTAGACTTTGTATCTCTTCAGGCATCTGCAAACAAACATGCATGTGCATGCACATGAGTGTACACACACACACACATACACACACACACACACACACACACACACACACACACACACACACACACACGTAAAATCATCTATAACATCAGCAAGAAAGAGATGACCCCAGGCTTCTTAGTAATATTGTTAGCTATTTCAACAATATGGAAGTATGAAGGTTTTTAATTAATTAATTAATTTTATGGGAAGGTTAAAAGCAAAGAGGCTACACTCAGCCTATGTCTGCAATGTATCCCTGGATCCAGTGTCTGGATTCTTCTTGCTCCCATAGCTGAATCCTCTGAGGCCTGTGGTATTCATAACCCAACCCACAGGCATGTAAATTGGAGTCAGTAGTGCTGCTTTAGGGCTGAAACTCAGAAAATATCGTTTCCTCGTCTGTCCTTCATCTGCGGGTTGTGACATCACAGCCCTACCTTCAGTCCTAGACCCTGAGCACTAAGTACCTTGTGCCAGTAGAATGGTCCAGTGCCTGTCTCCTCTGTTAACCATCCACTGCATTTTGCTGAGTGATGCAGTATGCTTAAGGTCCATTTATGTATAATGTATGTCATAAACTCCTTTTTTGAGACTAGACATATCATGACATGGGTCCATTCTTCTAGATATGTGCTCCCAGATGCCTTCCACATTTCAATTACTATGAATAAAACTGTTATATACAGGCCTGCCCTGGTCTCTAACTCCTCAAGTCTTGCTCTGAGTCCTTTAAATTAAGGTGCAGGGTAGTATTTCTGGATGGTAGGCTCTTTATTTTGAGTGCTTTGAGAAGTTCTACTGTACGACCTGCACTGTGTCATATTTCCAGCAACACACAAGAATCCAAAGATTTCTACATCTTTGAAAATGCAATTTTTGCTTATTTAAAAAAATGTAGTGATGCTAATGAGTTTGTAGTTTTGATTTGTACTTTTCTGATGTTTAGCAGATAGGCTAATTATACATTTCCTTTACATGTGTCTTTGCAGTCTGCGTCCCATTATCTTCTCTGTTTTTGACAGTTTCATGAATATATACAGTCTATTGGGATTATGTTCACCCCATTACTTTCTGGGGCTCCCTTTCTGAAACCCTCTCCTCCCCTTGTCTTCATCATTCCTCAGTGATTACATCATTAGAGAAAATGACTCCTCCCAGAAACCACTGACAACCATTAGTTCTTTGGGAAAGGATGGGCCAGACAGGCACCTTCTCTATCTGTGTAGGTTCCCATAGCTGATGTATGTCTGTAGTCGCAATGATGATGCCATGTTTGGGTGGCAGCTTCTCACAATGTTCTTGCGCATCCTCAGGCTCCCAAATTCCTTCAGCTCTGTCTTCTACAATGTGCCCTGGGGCTTGGGGGATTGAGGCATGATAGAGATGTCGTGTTTAAGGGCATGGTCATCACTGCTCAGTACTTTGACCAAATAGAACTCTCTGTATTATGTATGGTCCTCTCCTAAAGAGAGATCCTTGACCAAAGATGAGAGTTGCACTGGCTGGTATAATGATATTAACGTAAGTATTTAAAAGACAGCTAGAAACATGTTAACTCATGTAAATAGCAGTAGTATGTTCCCCCTTTGGGCCTGTGCCCTCCAGCCACATGCTTTAAAAAATGTATTGTTGGCACACATACAACACACATGTGGAGGTTAAAGGAGAGTTGGGAGAATCTATTCCCTACTTTCACCATACGTGTCCTCTGGGGGTCACATGTAAGTCCTTGGGCTTGGCATCTAGCACTGAGCTACATTGCCAGCCCCAGCCATGGGCTTTTGACCAAATCTCCATTATCAGACCCGTGTTCCCGCCTGTTGAGTGGATCTCAAAGCAAACCATAAGTCAATTTGTGATCCCCCAAATAGCCATATTATGACTGCCCCAAAGAGCATATCTTGCCCTCAGGTGTGTGAGACTGCTGATAAGGTTTCTCCCCCAGTGTTCTTCATATCACTGTCTAACACCGGAGAAGAAGCAAGCGAGCAGACTCTGAGAGAGGCCTCTGGCCAACAGCTCTTAAGAGGCTATCCCATAAGCTACTGGATTCTTGAATAAGTGCCCACGACTTCTGGGATCTGCATTATCTACCCATGAAAGGTACTTCTGTCCCATGTTCTAGCTTACTGTAAACACTTTTAACTATGATTTTTAGTTTATAAAATGGTGGGTTTATATATGTCTTTATCATAATCCCAAGTTTCGGCTGGTCTTTACATTGCCCAATTCCTGTACCCAACCCTGTGTAAGCCTTTTTCCTGCCTGTCTCCTCTCACTTTCAGATTCCCTGTGGTTCTGTCTCTCCTTTAGTCCCCCTACCACCTTGTGGTTCCTTTCCTGCCTTTTATCCTCAATAGACACTCAAATTTAAATACCGGAATTTAAATATTTGAAGCCAGGCTTCTTCACACAAGACAGAGCATGTGCCATTTGTCTCTCCGGATCTGAGGTACACCACTCAGTATGTTTTCTACTTCTGTCCATATTCCCGAGAACTTCAGAGTGAAAGTTGATCTTACAGCTGAAGAGAATTCCATTGTGACTGTGTATTGAATTTTTGTTATCTCTTCATCGGTTGGTGGACATATAATGTGATTTCATTTTCTAGCTATTATCAACCGTGCCTCAGTGAACATTGACCCCAGCATGTCTCCAGTTGGAAGTGTCTCTTTTCAGATCAGTTCGCTTTTGTTTTAGTTTGTGGTATAATTTTTTAGAAAGAGCCGTGTTGGATTTTTACGTTTGTCATAATTCATGAGTGAAGCCTGTGGTTTCAGAGCTTGTTACTGCCAGGAGATTGATATTTTTGTACTTCTCTGATTTTTGTCCACTGATTTGGCTGTTCTGTCTGCACTCCGTCTTCCTCCTCTTGGTTGTGGCTTGCTGTTGTGTGGGTCCTAAGTCTGTCCCCATAGAAACCGTGACTTCACTTTTCACTTGGCTTTCTGTAATTGGAGACAGAATATTTTTTTTTAGTTGATGTGACTGAAATTTTGTCAAAATACCTTTTTTAATGGTTTTTTACTTTCTTTTTTGTTTCTTTATTTATTTATCTATTTTACACTCCAGATTTTATTCCCTCCCTGTCCACTCACTCTCCTACTGTTCCACGTCCCATACCTCCTCCCTACCTTCCTGTCTCCATGAGCATTTCCCCCACCCCACCCCACCAATCCTCACCCAACCAGACCTCTGAACTCCCTGGGGCCTCCTGTCTCTTGAGGGTTAGGTGCATNTTCACTGACTGAACCCAGACCTGGAAGTCCTCTGCTGTATATGTATTGGGGGCCTCATATCAACTGGTATGTGCTGCATGGTTGGTGGTCCAGTGTTTGAGAGATCTTGTGGGTCCAGGTTAATTGAGACCACTGGTTTTCCTACAGGGTCGCACTCCTTCTCAGCTTCTTCCAGCTTTTCCCTAATTCAACAACAGGGGTCAGCAGCTTCTGTCCATTGGTTGGATGCAAATATCTGCATCTGACTCTTCCAGCTGCTTGTTGGGTCTTCCGGAGGGCCAGCAGAAAGAATGGAAGCAAGCAACCTCGGGAGGTAGGAGTCTGGGGGGGACCCCCCCAGAATGCACCAGAGACCTGGGGGGGGGGTGAGAGACTCTCAGGACTCAAAGGGGAGGGCCTGATAGTAGAGAGAGGGAACTTGCAGAGCCTACCTCCAGCTGGAAGACAGGGCATCAAGTGAGAGAGGGGGTTGCCATCTCACAATCAAAACTCTGACCCATAACTGTTCTTGTCTGAAAGAACTGCAGGGATAGAAATGGAGAGGAGCCTGAGGAAAAGAAGGTCCAGTGACAGGCCCAACGTGGGATCCAGCTTAAGGAGAGGTCCCAAGACCTGACACTATTACTGAGACTATGGAGAGCTCACAAAAAGGGACCTAGTATGTCAAAACATCTTTTTAAAAGTCAACTTTTAGTTTTATTGATCTCTCTCGTTTCTCTGTCTCTCTCGTTTCTCTGTCTCTGTGTGTCTCTCTCTCTCATTTCTCTGTCTCTCTGTCTCTGTCTCTCTCTGTCTCTCTCTGTCTCTCTCTGTCTGTCTCTCTGTCTCTCTCTCTCTCTCTCTCTCTCTCTCCTCTCNAAGTCAACTTTTAGTTTTATTGATCTCTCTCGTTTCTCTGTCTCTCTCGTTTCTCTGTCTCTGTGTGTCTCTCTCTCTCATTTCTCTGTCTCTCTCTCTCTGTCTGTCTCTCTGTCTCTCTCTCTCTCTCTCTCTCTCTCTCTCTCTCTCTCTCTCTCTCTCTCTCTCTCCTCTCCGCTGTAAGCTTTATTATTTACTGCCTCCTGCTAGCCTTGGATTGAGTTTGCTCCTTTTCTAGTTCATTAAGTTGTAAATTTAGATTGTTTATCTGAGATCATTTTTTTCAGTGCAAAAAATTTATAAGTATGTATTTCTTTCTACTATTTTTAAAGCAACCCATCATTCTGGGTAGATTGTGATTCATTTATCTTCAAGCTTTATTTTTTTTCTAAATAATTTTTGATTCATTGTTTTTCAATTTTCACAGTTTTAAAAATGTAATATTTTAATTAGTTCTTTGAAAAATTCATATATTATACAATGTATTTTGACCATAGTCACCCTTATTCATTCCTCTAAGTCCCATACAATCTTCATACAGGAATTTTTTTAGCAGTAAATTTTCATTGATTTATTTCCCTTTCCTTGGTATGTGGTATGTCTTATGATATGAGTTTGTTTTTATTGTTGTTCATAATTGGATAGTTGAGTGTAGTATCTTGCAACCTTAAAAATTCTGCCTTCCTCTCTGGATTGTGTTATTTAAAAAATTTCAATGTGCTTTTTTATTTTTGCTTGCTTTTTTGTTTTGTTATAAGCTACCCTCGTGCTAAAGATCGGGCTACATTATGTATTCAAGGCCTTCTCAGGTGTTTTCTGAGCCAGCCTATCACTTTGTGTATGTGTATGTATATGTATATGTGAGGAGGTGTGTGTGTGTGTGTGTGTGTGTGTGTGTGTGTGTGTGTGTGTGTTTGTGTAAGATGGGCTGAAGGAGAAAGTAAGGGCCCCAACCTGTAAACCCTGTAGATGTCACCTAGCCACAGGTGAGTAGTTTTGCAACAATGGGGAACATTTAGCAACCACAGATGGCTAACTTCTGTGGCTATTCCTAGGATTAAAAGCAGCTGACAGTGGTGAATGCATAGATTGCTTAAATAGGAGGTAACTGAATTCCCTTTATTCTCTGTCTTTTGCAAATCCTGTGGAGTATAGTTGCTCAGCATGGAACTGTCAATGAAGGAGGAATACCTGTTACTGGGATAATTCCTGCTGTTGAGTGACATGAACCTTGGTGTGAACCAACCTTCCCCTGGAAGATACAAACCTTCAGTGGACCCTAGAGTTCTGAACTAGTTACTAGACAGGTAGATGACTCCAGAGCAGTTGCGAGGTTGGGATGTAAATACGTGGGGTGTTCCATTCCACTGTCTCCCCAGAATCCTTCCTAGACATTATTATTTATTATTATTATTATTATTATTATTATTATTTTCATCCTGAACCAGATTCATTTGCCCTTTCCTTAGAGATGTGCTTCCATGGGATTTTCTTAGATCTCTGTAAGAACTTTGTTCCAGGCATAATCCTGTGTACACACTGAGGTCTAAATTCTCTCAAATTGCATGTCGTTTTCCTAATACTCACGCCCACTTTTTCAAATGAGGGGTATGTTTTCATCAGTTTGTCTCTAACAAAAGCATTTTAATATGTTTTGGTTACACCTAAAACTATTTTGATTAAGATCTAATTATATAAACCTCCTCTCTCAGGTCTTTCCATGTCCCCAATGCTCCTTCCCAAATTCACGGCCTCTTTTGTTTAGTCATTATTGATTGCGTGTGTGTGTGTGTGTGTGTGTGTGTGTGTGTGTGTGTGTGTGTGTGTGTGTAAATAAATATAAAACTATAACCTGCTGAGGCTGCTTCTAGGGCTAACTGCTTGGCATCGTTTTTTAGGGCTGGCCCCTTGGTAATGGTAACCAGTTAGGGGGCTTGGTCCTGAGGAAGACTAATTTTTCATCTCTAGGCAGTCCTTAATTGCCTGCAGATCTTCACCTGGGTGCATTAAGATTTCCACATCTACACTGGGATCTGAACTTGAGTTTTGATTGTTTAGGTCTTGTTTAGGCAGCCATGTTCTTGGAATTTCATGAGTATATCTTCCTTGTTATAGCTAGAAGAGGCGATGCCTCAGCAGTCTTACTGGTCCTCTGGCTCTTACAATCTGTTCCCTCTTCTCCGATGTTCCCTGAGCATTATGCTCAGGAACTGCATTGCAGATGTGTCATTTCACTGGGGGTAGGTCTGCCCATGAGCAGCTGTTGTCTGCCCTTCCATCAGCTGTAACTTTTTGTAGAGGACTCTTGCTGCAAACAGAATATTCTTTGATGAGGGATATGAGCCACACGTAACATATAAAATGCAATTAGGAATTATACTGTTTGAATAAAATGGCACTAGTAGGGTCTCCTCTAAGACACATAATCTCACCCACCAGGGTAGGTTTACAGTACTAGGTCTGCTTTGCTTCCTGCTGAGAAATCCTGAAGCCCAATTACAAAGGTCTGGCTATTGATAAAATACATGTCACTATTGTCCTCTGAGGCACATGGGCCATGCTTCCATCCTTGTGGTTTGTAGGTACTGCTGATGCATGAGGATTTTGGGTTGCTTTGTCTTCCCTTTGGGCATCATGCACAGCACCTCCCAGCAGTGTGAAAGCCAGTCCTCGGGGACTAAGTGTGAGATCAGTTAGAGTCCTCCTATTCCTGTGTCTGAAGTGTATAGTATCCTCAGCAACAGAAACTTACCTTCAACCTTTGGGAGGCAACACTAGGCAAAAGCCTGCATTGCTTGGGGAGTCTTTTGGACTCTCTTGACCAAGCTCAAGGTTTTTTGTTAGGTATTCTGTGGATCTTGGCAGAGGCCTTGTGATCACAAGCTGTATTGCTTTATTTAAATGTGTGTCTATGTATACATATATGTAATTTATGTAAATATAAATTATGGCTCCTCTATCTTTTTCAAACCTTATTGGTATTGTTTATTCATCTCCCTTACTTCTCTTTCTGTATTGTCCTTCCCCTGGCTTTCTGCATTTCCTTTTTTATATCACTTGTATCATACCATACCCCTCTCTACAGCTTTTCCCCACTCACCCCACCAGCAGGATCCCTGTCTACTTCCCTGGTTTCTGGTTACTGTCTGTGCACATCTGAAGATCTGCAGCTAGCAATCCCCGACAAGAGAGAACATGTAACATTTGTCCTTCTGAGTCTGGACTGTCTCACCCAGTAAACTCCATCTTAGCCCCATTTTTTTTTTCTCACACCATCAGTAGCCATTTGCCAATTTGAAGGGCATTTAGGTTGCTTTCATTTCCTGGCTGTTATGAAGAGAGAAGTGAGCATGGCTGAGCGGGTACCTCAGCAGGAGGATGTGGAGCTTGGGGCATATACCAAGAGTGACATATCTAGTTGTATTGTAGATTTGTTTTAGCTTTTGAGAATTCTCCGTACCAATTTCTATAGTGGCTGAACCAGTTTTCAAAACCACCAACAGTGAATGAGGGTTAATGAAATTCAAGGTGACAGACACTGTTCAGTTTCATTCTTCTACATGTGGACATACAGTGTTCCTAGCACCATTTGTGGAAACTGCTACCTTTTTTTCTGTGAATGCTTTGGTCTCTTTGTTAAATAGCAAATGGATATAATTATGCACATGCATGTTTGCGTCTTCCATTTTGTTCTGTTGGCCCACATGTCTCCTTTTGTTTGCCATGCCATACTGTTTTTATTTTATAGCTCTGTAACATATTTTGAATGGCAACATTTCCAACATTGTTACTCAGGGTTACTGTGGCTAGCCATGGTCGTTTGGAAGAATGGTCACGTTCACAATATTTATTCCACCATCATTAGTAAAAATATAAGGCAACCAATGGTAGTTGTTTTTTTTACCTTTCAGGATTATTCAAACAGAAAGAGCACTGTGTTAGGTGGTGGGCTGCTGGAGATCAAAGCCAGGGCTTTACATATATGATGAAGCACACATGCTACTATTGAGCAACATTTCCTGCCCAATTTAGCTATATCTTTGCAACATGTTTTTTAAGGTGACACCCTTTTCATCTGGAAAATATTTTACTGGGAAAATATTCATGAGTTCATGATTATGAGCTTTTTATTCATGGGTAAGTGTGATAAATGTTCAGTTTGCATTTCTATTATTATGGATTATCTCTTTTCGGTTCATGTTAAAATATAATGTACTCACATCATGTGAAATTAAAGTTGAACTTCTGTGAATTGCAGGTCTGCATAATTTAAACATAATTATGGTCATTCAAACACATTACTCTTTATACATGGCCAATCACATTCTAAATAATGCCAAATGCTTTAATTTAAAATGTTGAACCTTCAAGAAAGTAATGTACAAAAGAAACACTAAAATGAACTATTTCATTTTTGTTACTTTTGATATTTTTGGATCATTTAGTTCTTAATCAAAACACATGGATAATGAATTATAGTATGTTTGTTTTATAATCTAACATAATTAACAATAAATATTTAAATGATAGCAAAATTTTTATTACTTTAAGAATCTTACTAATTTAAAATACAAATCCTTTCAACATTTACTTATCCTAGCCTAAAGGTATGAAATGATATGTAGATTGCCCATGTAGGTATTGCATAAACAGAGATGATTTGCTGCCTCCCAAAAGATGTATTTCCCACAACTCATAATACAGAATTTTCTCTGCCTATCTAAGTCCATCATTTCTCAGCTCTTCTTACATTTGTATGGGTCCTGATACTAGTTCATACACTCTCAAAAAGAGCTTGCCACAGTTGAGACAGAGAACAGATGCGTTCTGTCTATACAATGAATTTATTCATACCCTACATTGTATAATACAGCATATTTTGTATAAACTCCATTTATACAATAGAATACTATTCACCAGTGTCCAGGAAAGAACTACTGATTCATATGGCGATATGGGCAAATCTCAAAATACTGTATTGAGAAAAGAAATGGACTATGAACGAATGCATGTTATAAAATTCCATTCAGATAAAGTACAATGTACATAAACTATTCTATGGTGGTAGAACTCAGAAAGGAGTTGTCCTTGATGCCCTGCTTAATTAACTAGACAAGATCACTAAAAATTGTCTGGATGACAGAAATGTTTGGCATCTTCTTTTACATTTTGATTTAAGCAGATGCAATAATTCCCAAAGGTCGTTGAGTTCCAGGCTCAGGATTGGAACTGTGTGTGCTCACATGTATATGTATGTATTGAATTAGACTTCAAGTAAAAGGGGATAGGGTTTCATGAGTTTTTCTTCTGAATTCTCAGCCAAGTTTGTCTAAGGAAAAATTCAAAGTAAGTTTGTCTCCCAGGAGCCATTTGACAATATATGGAGGTATTTTTTTGTTACATTCTGGGCACTTAGTGTAGCCTCAAAGCATCTTACAGTGCAGAAGGAATCCACAGATAGACAAACAAACAAACCTCTGTTCTAAAATGTCCATAGTGCTCAGGCTGCAAATCCTGTTCTAGCTGACTGCAAAGGGTCTTGTCCTTAGAGAAGGATGGGCGCACGGGGAGGGTGGGTCACAGCCGTCAGTGTTAAGTGTTGTCTCTGTTTAGGAATACATTGCTATCGTATAAAGATGCTGAGATCTGTCAGATTTTGTTTTGGTGTCTAGCATTATTATAACTAACGTGTTTTATTTTAGAATGGTGAAACAAGAAATAATATTTACTGCATGTTCTCTTCCCGGGGAGATATAAGTGGAATTTGTCTTAACTGTTGATATAAAGCAAAACTGTGCTTCCTCTAAAACCATTATTGTTAGTCCTATGTCATGGGCGGTCAGTTTTATAACTTACTGTTACCCTCATGATTTAAATGATAGACCACTTAGGGCTCACTTTTGTAGGTGGAACTTATAAGCACCTCCCCAAGAACATGTGGTTTGCATTGTGCCCTGGCTCCTTACGTTGGTCCTTAATGCTCTTTCTTGCCACCAACTCCACGAATATTTATTTTCCTTTTGCTATTTAACGTTTTAAGGCTAGCTCACCTTCTTTGTGTAAAAAAAAAAATTGTAGCTTATAAATAAAAAAGTATAAATGAAATATTTATTCAAATACCCAGTGTTCTTTTATTCAAGCTTTTGAATTAGTAATGATTTTTGTATCATAGACCTTGAAGGGATTTTCGTCTTAACCTCTTAAGCTTGAGAGAGATAAAATGCTGTACTCAAGTTCATAGCGATAATTCATGGAATAGTTTTATTTCTGAAGCACAAAGTGTTTGCTTTTATACATATGTATGCATAGGTATTTTAATAGGGAGTCAGACTTGCTCACCCTAATTGACATGCCTGGTGACTTGTGCATTATTTTTTTTACAATAGAGTGGGATCTATGGAAAACATTTCCAATCTATGGAAAACTCTCGTTTTCACATAGCCCAAAGTTTGTTCAGGTATCCAGCGTTTTCTGATAAGCTGTAGGCTTCAGGAAAGTGGGAGAGACAGAGAGATTGAGAGAGCAAGAGAGGGGGAGAGAGGAGGAGGGAAGAGAAGGGAGGGGGAGGGAGAATGAGAAGGAAGGGAGAGGGGGAGGGAGAATGAGAAGGAAGGGAGAGGGGGAGGGAGAATAAGAAGGAAGGGAGAGGGGGAGGGAGAATGAGAAGAAGAGGGAGGGGGGAGGGAGAATGAGAGAGATCAAGATCTCGAGTTCTCGGCACCAGCTGCTATATCAGGCAGGTTTGGATCAAACAGTGACCCTTGTCTTGGTAGAAATTGTATTAGTGCCTGGGTCTGTGGTGTTGTGCCTGTAGTGGGGTATAGGAGGAATAGACTGCGGGTGTGTTGGGAATTCTGGGAATGGTCTTGCTTCATCTTCAGAATGGAAAGAGGGGAAGATGATGGTCCCATTGTATCTGTGTAGATAGATACAGCCACTGTAAGGCCATAGAACAGTCAGCTCAAAGCACAAACCACTCAGCTCAGGCCCACAGGCCAGGTTGCTTGTTCAACTGTCAAGCTACTACCAGAATGAGCCCTTTACCTAAATTATCTTTGCACTTACGGTATAAGTGAAGTCCTTAAGCTAGCTGACTTGGTGTCTTTAGTATAACTGAAAGTGCCCTTCAAAACGTTTTCGTCCACATTTCTGTAGAGAAGGTGGCTTTGAGATGTCTCTCTTGTGACTGTGTGTATCCAGTATGAAATACCAATACCAGAAATGGATAGCAGGCCTTCAGCTTAGACAGAACACTCCAAGACTCCATAATAACTAGCCCGATACCCAAGACATGGCTGGCAAAGCTTTTCTGTAAGACGTCAGGACATTAGGATTTTAGATGATGCCAACCGTGCCACTTCTTTTGCTCCCTCCTATTCTGTCTTTATACCACCAGAACAGCTGCAGACAGTCTGGAAGGGGACCAGCATGAATATCATCCAATAAAGCTTTGTTTCCCAAAAGCAGACATGAGCTGGATGAGGGCTGCCCATAGTTTGATGACCCTACCTCTTATTCAGAATGTTTTCACAGCTGGTGGCAGAAAACTCAGGACACAGAGCAGGTGACTGGAAGACTATTTATCTACCTGTTTCCCAGCCACTTGCATTGGCTGTCCTCGGGTGAAAGAGCATCGTGTACAGTAAGGTTACTGGAAGGCCAAAGGTTCAAGAGTTCTGTACAGTTGTGGTTTACTTTATTGGTGACTGGACGATGGATGTTTGGTTACAGCTTCTTGATGGATCATTTGTCTGGAGCAGGCTTACTCTAGTCCATCCCCCTTTCTTATTACAAGCATCTTCAACTGAGTCAGAAGCGATGTCATTAGACCTTGACGGTTTCTTAAAGACAGTTGAGCCCATCCAAGATTGCTCTGAGGAAGTGCTTCCGAGGTGTTTATTCGGGGCTCTACTTGCAGTATAAAGAACTATGTCAAACAACATGGGAGATGAAAGTCACTAATACAGTGATTTGGGGAGTCAAATGGAGCACTCCTGCTGATGACTGAATAACATAGTACCAGCACAGTGGGAACTGGAGGATCTTGGAGTACACAGTGTGGAATACATGGTGTGGCACATGAGCAAGCCGAATACTTGGCACCACTCCCAAGTCCTTTCCTGTCCCACTTCCCGTGTTTCAAAAAGCAGTATTCTCCATGAAAGGTTGCAATGAAATCACAAACTGAGCATCCCCAGAGGGAAGGTGAGCTGCTGGGAGATCATGTAGGAGGTTGCCTGCATCCTCTGTGTCAGCTGCAGAGGACCAACCTAGTATGTACATCTCTGCCCAAGCATTTTCCTTCCAACACTGCTCTTTGAAGCCCATGTAGAAAACAAACACGGAAGTACATGCTACCGTGAGATACATCTGCCCAGAGTATCCCGATTAATACCGAAACAGAAGCCTGCAGCTGAGAGAGAGAAGAAAAACCACTGGAAGACGATGACAAGTCAGCTTTGTTTCTAATCTTGTCCTGTGTTTTCTGTTGGGGACAAGTGAGCAGGGACTCTACAGGGACACCAATCCCTCTAGCTCTTCTTAGGCATCGCTGCTCCTTGCTGAATATGAAGACCTGTGCTTTGAAGTTGATGCTAGTAGACTTGGTGGAGAGAGACTCAGGCATCCAAGGACAGGCAGAATGCCTGGTCATTTTAAAAATGATGACTTGACTCTTGATGGCGCTCCCTGCGGGTTTGGCTCCTAACTAAGCAGGCACCGTGGGTCTGGAGCAAAGTGGTTCTATTGGAAGCTGATATCGGGAATGAAGTCGTTATTTTCACATCAACGGAAAGTGTGACTAGTCAGTGTGGGGTATGGGACGGGGCACACGTGCACTAGTGTGGATGCTCACGGTATATGGATGCATCCATCTCAGCAGGCCACGCCCTCCACTGGTATTCCGTCTGTCTTCTGCCCACCCTCCTTCTCAGTTTTCCTGGGCAGGGAGAATTGATTGCTGGTGGTGCAAATTTGACTTTTTCCTCTGGGGATTACATCAGATAATTTCATTATTACATCTTGAGAGTAGTACGAATATGAATTTATCATATTTGATAGCGGTTTAATTAAAGCCGCAGTTATGGCTCCCTATAAAATTGCAGTCTACAAAAATCTGAAAGGCTTGAAGCACGACGAAGCAAGAGGTAGAGACACGGTTGAGACGTGAGGTGTTTTAGGTTTGTTTTGTATTTATCATGTTAGAAATACACACACCCCTCTCCCACACGCACATTGTAAAAGATCTAAAATGTGGTTGTGGTGATGTGGGGGAATCTCTGCCCTTAAGGATGAAAAACAGCTTTGTAAGGCATTTTCTGCTCTGCCTCTGTGCCCAGCTTTCCAATTCTAGAGACCCTTTGGTAGATTATGCTAGATATGAGGAGGGAGGCATTTGTAAAAGTCTGTATCTGGCATGTGACCTTGTTGGCTTTGCCTGCCTCTGTTTTCCTGTAACTGAAGCCAATAACTGCAGCCAGGGATGAGGAGTGAAGGATGCATTCCCAGCTAGAGGTAGTTCTTCCAGATACCTGAGCTGTTACCAGTCTTCACAGAAAATTCAAAGTATATTTTATTAGGAAAATTGGGGAGGAACTCTTGAGTGGATCATGGCTGCCTCTACTGTTCACATTATTACAACTGCCAATTAAAACTGTCACTAGTAGGCATGTCTGGGACAAAGCTGCTTTTCTTTGGGTTATGAAATAACCTAAGTAGGCTGAGATTTCTCAGACAAATATGAGCCTAAGTCATATGATCGAGCTGGACAGGGTCCTACATGCCTGTCACCCTTAAAGAAAAGCAACCCAGGCAGGAGGATTGCAAATTCCAGGTCAGCATGAGCTGAGTGGAGAATTCTAGGTCAGCCTGCAGTACTCAGCCAGACTGAGGACCTGTTTCAAGGGCCAAACCTAAATTATAAAATAAAAATCATAAATAAATATCACGCCCAAGAAGTAGGAGAGTATGTTTACACTTACGCATTCATAACTGCTTTGCAATTAGATAGAGGCAAGTCCTTTGGTGGCCCAAGCTTGTATACAAGAGGCAAAGATCATCCAGCGGCTCACTGATCACATTGCAGAGACAACTGCAGAACCTTGTTTGGGAATTAACACCTAGGCTGAACTAGTTCTGGGATAAAGAGGGCTGCGGGTGAGTATGGAATGTATATGTCTGCCTTAGGAAGAACATGTCCCTAAGTGTCAACAACTGTCACAACTTACTCATGACACACTTTTAAAGGCTGACCATTGCTTTTGCTATAATACAGCAAAGGGGACCCCTGGGTTCATTTCTGGACCTGGCTCATTTTTTCATTTCTTCATTTGATTGAAGTACCTCAAGACATGGTCATTTGTTTCCCTCTGTGTTTGAGGATTATTCCAGCCCATTGCTGCAGTGCAGACTTAAGAAATGTGTGAGAAATTTTCCAGAGTTTCATCTAGAACTGAAGGGGGAATTCAGGAAACCTTTTCTTCCTTCCTTCCTTCCTTCCTCCCTCCCTCTCTCCTTTCTTCCCTCCCTTCTTCCCTCCCTCCCTCTATCCCTTCCTCCCCTCCCCCCTTTTTTTGTCTTAGAAAACTCATCTATCAAGCAGACCTGGTACCAACTCTGTGGATGGCTGTTTGCAAGCTTGGTGCTTGGCTTTTTTCTGGAAGCTTTTGTTTTTCTATGCCTATGTCTCTCTTCTCTCATTCTCATGGAGGTGAATTTGGATAAGATGAGCTGGGAGAGAAAGGCGTTGCAAGACCAGAAGCTACTGTCAAAATCTTCCTATGAACCCCATGGACCTTTCTTTCTATGTGCACTGGTGCCTTACCTGCATGCATGTCTGTGTGGGAGTCAGATCCATTGGAACTAGAATCACCAAAAGTTGTAGGCTTCCATGTAGATGCTGAGAGTTTTGAACCTGGGTCCTCTGGAAGAGCAGCCAGCGTTCTTAACCACTGAGCCATCTCTCCTGCCCTATCAGTGGATCTTTATTTTCCCTACTACCTTTGTCCACACATCATTCTTACTGTTGTCTTTGGATAACCTTGAAAGATTTTTGAATTAAAAGGCTTTAGGTTCCGTTTTATTGACACATACCGTTATATGTACTTAAGAGGCATGGCATGTTGCTTTTATGAATGTATACAATAGGAAGTGATCAACTCAGCTAATTACCATAGAAACATCTATCATTTCTTTGCAGTGAGTACATCCTATTCCTGTCTCTTATCCCAGCACCTATTTACTGCATTACTTCATCATAGCCAGGGGATAAAGAGTCAACATTAATATCCATCACTGGACAAACAGATAAGGAAAACACTTTCTATAAAAATGGCTAGATGTAGTTACATAAACTGTTTGTCGCTCTAGTTATCTTGAGAGCATTGTTATAAAGAGTTTTCTTCAGGACAATGATTTATCTGCAGGACTGGGGATCTGTAGGGAATTGTTAACTTGTCCAGTTCATTGGTGGCCTCAATAGATTTCTGTCTCTGGCTCTCAGCTCACCTCTGAGGGTATCAGTGTCTGGACAGGGCCCACCTCAGCCCCAAGGCCACCTGGCCACAGGGTGGGTGACTTAGCCTGCCTCTGCCCCACGGAGCGCTCTGTCTCTGGAACAGAATTGCCAACAGTTAAGGAATGTGGGATGCTGTGTTGGTTAATTAGCAGCTATTTATAAGTGCCTGTTCTATATGAAGTTCTAATCCAGAAGTTGGCAAGCAGAAGCTAAGAGCTAAAAAACAAAACTCTAAATGCGACGCAGCATCTTGGATTAGCTCCTGGAGGAAGGAAAAAAAAAAAAAAAAAAAAAGAAGCATTAGTGGAAAAGTGTTTGTGTCTGAATAAAGACTATAGCTACGATAGTCATGCCCTAACTGCTTAGTGCTCAGTTTTGACAAGTGCATCACAGTCCTGTAGGGTGTTTACATTAGGGGGAAGCAGAGAGAAGGGGTTTGGGGACCATCATGTTATGTTATTGCAACTATGGTGTTAAAATTATTCCAAAACCAAAATTTACATCAAACAATACCAGAAATACGCATAGCCATGTGCTTCTGCAAAGCAAGTTCCTGTTGTGAGATTCCTGGAGGTTTTAACTCTATGCAGTTTTTGAGAGAGAAAGTCTTCATGCTGATTTTGCATATGCGATGGTGTAAGGTGTTATTTTGTTGGATTCATCCAGAAAGCATAGTGATTGTGTGGTTCTCTGGGACCTTTTTTATACCATCCATCTCAAAGGGTAAGTACCAGCTAAAAGGCAACTGGGATCCTCAACAACTTTAGTCTCTTCTGATGGGGACTTATGGGTGTTCAGTGTGTGAAGGTTTAATAGCCAATTGCTATTCCATCCTATTGGGAAAAGATGGTGTCACAGAGCAATCACAGATAAAATTACAGGATTATGAGAGAGAGAGAACATGTTTCAGCCCTTCTCTTTGCTGCAAAAGAATTCTCAGGACTTCTCTTAGGATAGCACTAATGCACAGAGATCAACTTACCCGTGAAACAATTTCACAGTGACAGGTACACAGGCAATGAAGGGATCAAGACTCCAAAGACTAGCATATGCGGGTGGTCCCTCTCCAGGCTATGCCAGGGACATTTTTAGTGACAGGGATGGTGGGGGCATCTTAGTTTGATCAGGAAGGTAAATGGGAAATAAGCCCAGGTGGATGTTCACTTCTGAAGACTTACTTGTGTTCAGAAATCCCACACAGCCAAGAGCAGGAAAGGTCAGTGCTCCAATTAATCTGACTTCCTCCTAGCTGAGGGGGGCAGAGTCAGGAAGCCAGCCCCATCCCCACTTATATGGCTTTCCTGGCCCTGTGCAAAATCACCTGCAGGGCCTGTTCAGGCTCAACATCCTTTCTGCAGTAGATGTGTTATGAATCCCAGGGCATTTGCATTTCTATTAATTCCCTGATACCCCCAAGGCTCCAGATCTGGGTACCACATTTTAAGAACCTAGACATAGATTTTTTTTCAGTGTGCATAGAGAACCCAGTTGTAATTTTAGTTTTGTCTTAAATTTTAATTTTGTCTAAAATGAACCTTTATTAGTTCTCCATCTTTCCCTTACATCTGAGACATACATTTTTATATATAATATTTTATATATGACCTAGCCTTCTATAAAAATAGCAATGGGAGGCAAAGCATCGGTACCCATATCTGATTGGCTACCCTGTGGGCAGTAGAGAACCTGTAGGGGTGATAAAGACAGAAAGCCACAGGCATTTGGAGGATGCGGTGAAAACATCTATGTTGATTCTTTTATTTCTTGGCGTGTCGACTCTGTATTTTCACCCTGCAGTGCATTTAGAGTGCTGAGGGAGTGTAATGCACACAGAACCCTGCTGACCAAGGAGCCAGTTCAGATCACTGAGATGAGCCGCCCTGCACTCCACTCAGTAGAGACAGCTCTAGATCTGCCCTGTGAACTGTTGGATTTACTCACAAAGAATCGAGTGGGAATATCACTGAAAAAGTCGTAATCTTTCTGTTGTTGCAAAGTTTACAAGATACGGAAAGAGAGACTTGTTCACTTTAAAGAATGTAATTTTGTTTTCAAAAAGAAGTCCTCTTTTTTTTTTCTTTTTCTTTTTCAAGTATACACAGTATGAAATGTTTAAAACCACTTAGGACAAAAGTAATTTTTCATAATGATATGTGCATATATATTACGCTGTTGATATTTAGGAGAACATCTTCCATTTTTGTTTCTCTCCTACCTCCTCCACCTGCTCATGCATGCATAAATAAAATTCATGCATATGTGCTAATGCTGGTTTTCCTATGGCTCTACATGGATCCCACCCACTGCGTGAGTTTGGTTCTATACCTATCAGAGGAAATGCCAGTAGTGTTGCAGATTCCTACAGGAATTGCAAGAGATGCACCCCCCCACACACACACACACCTTCCATCATCTCTATGCCCACCTCCCACCCATTTACCTTCCACATCTCCCATCTTCCACACCCCTCTCCCCAGGCCTCTGTACCTTGTTGCATCTTCATGCTGCTCTACCTTCTCCAGCCTTAAGGCTGATCCTGATCAGCCCCACACCTCTATGTTCAAGCCCCTCTATACTCGTGTCTTTTGTCGAAGATATTTCTTAGTTCTTCACTACTAGGCTCTTGTTCAAAAGTCCCGTCTGCTGTAAAGCCATCTGGGTTCCTTTGAAGGCTCACACACATCTTCCTCCAAACTCCATCTTCCTGCTTATGGCCATAATCAAGGAATATGACATGTACTTTATTAACTAATGCCAAAGTTGTCACCTTCCCTTATAAACTATGTACTCTTCTTCCGTGACATTCTGCAAAGATCTGTCTCAGAAGATTGAAGGTTGTAGCTGTCTGTCCTGAACCATATTTAATATTCCATGTACAGGATTTTTTTTCTCTATCATTTTAATAGCTTTGTTAACAACCTTGCTTTCCGTTTCATCAATATATGATGATGGCATGGTTTATTTAACACGAATTCATGTCAGTTTAATAACTAATTCACTAGGTTTGTTCAGATAGCCTTCATTAACTTTCTATATATATTTTCCCTTATTTTATATTTTATTTTTTTACCAGAATCCCAGCCAACAGCCTCCACATAGTTCCTCAAGGATCTGGGAAGTTCCTGAGGTAATTTTCAGAAGTAAACTTGCTGGGTCAAGAAGGCTGTCTTTAAGGTTATGATACACAGTTTCAAATCAAGCTCCAAAATGCCCTTATTTCTGCCAACACTGCATTTCAAGTGCTCACTCGTCCTCAGCTTGGGAAACACTAGATCCCAGTTTTCAACAAGATTCCAAGTAAAATACTTTTTGTTTCTTATATCCATGATAAAGAGTGATGATTTCTTAATTTTTGTACTGTATATTTCTTTGTGATGGGATGTGTGTATGTCTGCATGTGTGTGAGCACGCGTGCACATGCATGTGTGTGTGTCTGTTTGTTGTATTTATGGATTGATAGACATGTGCACACATCTGGAGATGAGCTTGTGGAAGGCAGAAGTCCATGCGGGTATCTTCCTTTATTGGTCTCCACCCTGTTTTGAACAGGTTTTTTTGTTAAGGATCTGACTAGGTCTGCTAGGCAGGGGGAATTCAGGAGATGCTTGCCTTTGCATCCCCATGTAGGGATTAGATGTGTGCTCTACTCTGCTTGGCTTTTGTAACATGGATACCGGGATCAAAACTCAGGTCCCTGTGCCTCTCTAGTGAGCACTTGAGTGACTGAGCCAATCGCTTAGCCCTGATAAGTTGCTTTTATCCATTCTTTAGTTTATGTTTTTCTGCTTAATTTGGATTTTAGATGACTAATTTTCTTTCAGTGCTTTACAAGTGTTCTTTATTTAAAAAATATATTTGGACAGCATTAAAGTGTTTTGCAGTTAAAACAATGAATATTTTGATGATTACAGGCTGCAATAATATACATGCTTTCAGTATTGATACAATTTCAGTATAATGTGTACAAAGTTTGGCTCATCCTAAGATTGAACAAGTATTTCTGTGTATGCATTCTAGTTATTTTATGATGTTATTATTTTCTTCAAATTGTTTACTTCTCTTTCCATTCCTCTTACTGGATGTCGCATTTTCCTCACTGACTTGGAATTTCCTTCTGTCACATATGAATTTACATGTGACATCTTTGTTTTTTGTTCTCTTCTTAACTTATGTTTTTCTGTAGAGACTCACTTGAAAAGTTCCTGGTTTGGAAATAGGCTTTTCCTAGTTGACATTAAAACAGTTTTTTTTTTTTTTTAAATTTTCAAATTATCCTACTTTTTGATGTCCCTTCTTCTTCTTCTTCTTCTTCTTCTTCTTCTTCTTCTTCTTCTTCTTCTTCTTCTTCTTCTTCTTCTTCTTCTTCTTCTTCTTCTTCTNTTCTTCTTCTTCTTCTTCTTCTTCTTCTTCTTCTTCTTCTTCTTCTTCTTCTTCTTCTTCTTCTTCTTCTTCTTCTTCTTCTTCTTCTTCTTCTTCTTTAGAAAGGGTGTCATAAATCACAGGGTGGCTTCAAACTCACTGTGTAGCCAAGAATGTCCTTGAGTTCTCGACTTTGCTGCCTCCAGCTCCTACGAGTTGGGATTATATCAGTGTGCTTCTGTGGCCAGTTTCTGTAGTACTGGGATCAAACCCAGAGCTTTGCTCAAGCTTCGTAAGCAATCTTCCTACTGAGCTGTACGCTAGCCCTTTGTTGTTTCCTGAAAAAGAAACTCTGAATGCCTCTCTCTCAATACCCAGTGATTAAATTTGCAGCAATCTCATGCACGCATTTGGGAAGACATTACCGATTAAGCTTATGAGTGCTCTCTTGATGTTCAGTTGGCTAGGTCATTAATCTCTTTCTTATAGCCATTGTTAAATGTGCCTTGCGATGTGAAGCACCTGGGCCCATTCCCAGATTCTGGAAGGTTCTCAACTAGAAAGGCGCTGCGGTGTCTCTTCCCACCCTTGTTGGCTTTGTTTTCTAGGTGACAGTTATGACTTTCAGGATGCTCAGCCTCTGGAACTTTCCCCATGTGTGCTCCCATAGCATTTTCTTGTTGGTGATGTGAATGGCAGCATCAATTACAATGCAAAGCATTAGGCTTACGTGGCTGATAGCTAAGGAGGATTAGCTAGGCAATGTGTGTGTATTATCAGTCCAAGAAGGCTTACCACAGACGGATCCCTTCGCTTTCTGCTGGTTCAAATATGAGTCTTCAGGAAGGGTTGGGAGGCTCTCTACAGTGCCTTACCATTGTTTCTGAGGGCTCTTTTGTTGTTGTTGTTGTTGTTGTTGTTTTTAAAATGAGATTCAATACAGAAAAGCTTGTAAAAATGCTTTTTCAGTATAAGCACATCAGTGTTCTCCACTTTGCCTCTATCTCTGTGTCTCTGACTCTCTCTGTCAATCTCTCTCTCTCTCTCTCTCTCTCTCTCTCTCTCTCTCTCTCTCTCTCTGTGTATACATGCCTGTAGTATATAAATGTATATACCAGTGTGTTCTGTGTGAGTGTGTACTTGCCATAAAAGTGCTTTTGAGACCAGAGGTTGACACTGGAGTATCTTTTGAGATAGGTTTTTTTCAATGGCACTAGAACTCATCGAGCCTCTGGGGTCTGTTTATCTCAACCCTTGGCTCTGTGTGACAGGCACACCCTGCCACACCCAGCTTTGTGTAGGTTCTGAACCCAGGCCCTCCTGAGCCGTCTCCCCAGCCCTTTGCAGATGCTCCTCGGGTTCCTCCCCCATTGCTATCTGTCTTAGTGTCCCATTGCTGTGATAAGATATTGTGACAAAGGCAACTTGTAGGAGGAATCACTTAATTTGAGGGCTCATGGTTCCAAAGGGCTAGAGTCCATGGCCATCTTGGAGGGGAGCATGGCAGCAAGACGTGGTGCAGGAACAAGAGCTAAGAGCTTCCACATTGATACAGCAACCATGAGTTTGAAACAGCAACTGTGAGGCAGAGAAAGAAACAGGAAATGGTGTGAGGTTTGGAAACTTCAAATTCCACTCCCAGTTATACACACACCTCCTCCACCTAGGCCATACTTCCTAACCCTTCCCAAACAGCTCTATCAAGTGAAGCCCAAACATTCAAATATATGAGACTGTGGGGGGAGGGCATTCTTATTCAAACACCTCAGCTTCCTTTCCCCCATTTGCTCCTAAAGAACCTTGGCCTTTTCACAGATACTTTTCTGAAGTGTAGATTTTGCTGACCGTGCCCTTATGGTACCATTCATCATTTTCCTGTGTTCCCTGAGAACTGGCAGATGGATCCAGAGAGTTGATTGGATTTGGGGGTGATGCATTTGCAAGCCTATAAATGGGGTTGAGTTCTTTCATCTTTGGGCACATGGTATCTGATTGTCTCTTCATGTGATGTTAGCAGCTGTGGATGCTCAATGCCTAGATACATTAATTCATGGGAGTTTGCAAAAACTGTTTTATTCTATCATTTTCCCCATTGATTAATTGGGATAATTTTAGAACAAGCAGTTCGCCTCATTTGCTACTTGGCACTCGGTGCTACAGTTCTTTTAGGAAAGGGAGAAAAAAAAAAAAACTATCCTTTTTGTTGATCAGATTTCCAAGGAAAGATTTGGTTCCCTGTCATCTCACAACAGTGAGCAATAGGAAAGGTGTTTTTAGGGAAAGGTTTTAGGAGCCCCTGGATGTAATCAGATTTGGTGACTGTGTTTGTTAATCTGCAGCTTCCTTTCTTTTGAGGTTGGGTGGTCTCAGTTCACCTCTAAATTCTTGCCTTGGTATAGTAGTCATTCACTGCTTCTCTGTCATCTAGGTGAGCAGGATGTTGTAGGCTCATCCGTTTAAGTGCATGTTCCGATCAATGTTCCATGTATTCTAAACAAAAACACTCCAATTCTTTTTATTGGAATTCCCCCTTTCTAGTTCTTTTTCTTTTCCTTTTCATGTGTTTGTATGTGCGGTGTGCAAACATGTGTTTGTGGTATGTGCTTGTGTGTGTGTGTGTGTGTATGTATGTATGTATGTATGTATGTATGTATGCTGAAGGTTGATGCCAAATCTTCCCCAATTGTTCTTCTAACTTATTCCTTTGGAAGAGGGTCTCTTAGGGAAACCCAGGACTCTTGGTAGCTCACTTGCTAATGGATCCTCTGTCTTCCCAGGCTCTAATTATGGTGATGTTTCATGTCTACCTGGCGTTGGCATGAGTTTTAAGGATCTAGTCTTTCTGTTTGCTTGGCAAGTGCTGTGACCACTGAGCTGTCTCCCCAGACCAGGTCTGATGAGATAGCAAACTTCTTCCTTCCAGTTCTCATACTACACACATGGATATGAACCCCCCCCCCCCACACACACAAACATACACAAACACATGCACATATGTGTGCATACACAATGCATGTTCCTTCTGGTTCTTACAGCAGAGTGTCTTGCAACATTTTTGTTACTAGATTTAATGTATCTTCTAGAGGGCACACATGAGGCAGCTTGTAAGAAGAAAACCCTGAGATCTTGCCTGGCAGCTGTTATCACTTTTGACCCTTGATAGTTCAGTTTTAGTTTTGTCCAAGGTCTGCAGTTTTGTGGGTAACACATATGTTACTCATTAGTTTTGGAGTAACACATCGCAGGTGAAATGTCTGTAACTTGCCTAGTTCTTCCCTTACAGCTTCTTCTATAGAAGTCTATGCCTTACTTTTTCTCTGCTGGATGCTTTTCCTAGACTACATTTCCCTTTTGCTCTGGACTGGCATTCAGGTGCAAATGTTTTGCTCTCTCAGTATACGCTGTCTTTAATTTTAATGTTAGATTTGCAGTGTTTAGCATTCCCATTGTTCCCATACTTTGGTTTGCCTCAAGATCTCAGAGATAACGCCCGGCCATCTTGGGGTTGTCTCCTTTCACCATTTGCGCTGAATCTCTTTGCAAATCCTTTGTTTTCTTCAATATGGTCAGTGATTTCCTCCGTTTTGCCTTGCGTCTGTCTGGCATAACTCTCCATTATGTTTAATCAGTTTGTGTTTGTTCCGGATTAATCTTCATCTCTGAAGTGAATTGTTCCTCTTTTTATTTTGTAGCACATGCACCCAAGTTGTGAATTTTATGGCCTTGTTTTTCTTGTCTGTTAGTATTATGTGCTGTTCCTTAAAGACTTTCTCTCCGTGTGTTCAAAATGGAAGGTTGTAGTTCTGTCTTTTCCCCATAAGCATAAATTTATAGTGTACTCTCATAGTGTGTGACATTGCTTGTTTCTGTCAACTTGACAGGAATCTAGGCATACCAGTGAAGAGAGAACCTTAATTGACAAGTTGCTTTCATTTGATTGGCCTGTGACCATGTCTGTGGAGGCCTTTCTTGATACATGATTGATGTGGGAAGGCCAAGGCCAAGGTAGGTGGTGACACCTCGGGGTGGGTGCTCCTGGCTAATGTAAGAAATCAGGTTGGGCAAGTGTACTGGCTAGTTTTGTGTCAACTTGACACAGCTGGAGTTATCACAGAGAAAGGAGCTTCAGTTGGGGAAATGCCTCCAGGAGATCCAGCTGTAAGGCATTTTCTCAATGAGATGTGCTGTTTGAATCAGAACATTGGATGGATGCACTTATGTAGTGATTAAAAAGAGCGCAAATACATATTTCAGTTTTCCCTTGTGTATTCAATATAAGCTACTGTGTGCAGGAGCAGACAAACAGATCAGGGAGAGACCGTTGCTCAGCGGGGGAGGCTTCTGATCTCTATCCCCGATCCAAACCTGGAATCTGAAGGACTGAATCTTCACTGACCTGCAGAATGCTGTAAGGGGAGCTACAGGAAGGTGGGAGCTGGGGGGAAGTGAACCCCACTTCTAGACAAGACCTTTGGTATTCCGAATCAGTTTGCTGTAACTGTCAAGCGTGGAAAGCAATGGTGGGAAAGAGACTATGAAACTACATTAACTGTATTCATTTAAGATGCTCTGACAAAGAACTTATTTTTAGTTAGTACAGAGCCATCAGCAGTGCCATGGAGGTAGCAGGCCTGCACTGGTCAGACATGAACTAACCTTCACTTTCCCATGTTCTAAAGTAGAACATGGGAGAGGATTCATGTACAGTCTCCGGGCTTGGTTTTATGGCCTGTAAAAAGAGAGCTCTACTCATTTGTTCACTCCTTGGCTCTTTGGACTGTTTGTGTGCTTGTTGCAGTGAAATGAATGTAAGGTCTTGGCACATGGTATGGCTGCCTTCCACCTGAATGACATCGCTACCCATTCATTCATTCATCTTTGAATTCACTTGGTATTTATGTGATCACTGCTCAGTGTGGTTGGTGGCTATAATGTTTGGCGTAGTAATCACAAGGACCCCCAGTCACAAAGATCCAGTGAAAATCAGAAATGCAGATGATCTAAACTTAGACAGGTTTGAAATAGGAAATGTATACTTACTTGGTTTGAAGTGTTAGCATGAGAGAGACCA
This sequence comes from Mus pahari, assembly GCF_900095145.1. Lineage (NCBI taxonomy): Eukaryota > Metazoa > Chordata > Mammalia > Rodentia > Muridae > Mus > Mus pahari. The sequence continues at coordinate 41,810,725 of NC_034608.1, forward strand.
AATAGGAGTAATAATTTTTAATGTCAGCTATGTGCTGAAAGGAAGATATCCTAGATGTATCGTGTTAAATAAAACAGATATTAAAATTAACTGCAGATTCTTTTGTTTAAAACATAGCTATAGGAAAATTTAAATGTGACCTCATATTTAAATTTAAATTATGGTCTTAATATGGCTTGGATTTTAATTCTATAGATCAATTTCACTAAATACTTTATCAAACTTAATATTTTAGTAATAGAGTGATAATTAATAAAATTTAAATATGTTAGCAATAGAATTATTATTATTATTATTATTATTATTATTATTATTATTATTGTTTTGTTCTGTTGGTGATTCCAGTCTGGGTCTCATACATGTTAGGAAATAAGTCTACCACTCTTCTATACTCTAAAGCAGGTTTTTTCCATCTATAGGTCATGACCTTTTTGCAGGTCAAACAACCATTTCACAGGGGACACATATCCAACATCGTGCATACCAGCTATTTACATTACAGTTCATAACAGTAACAAAATTACAGTTATGAAGTAGCAATGAAAATAATCTTATGGTTGGGGGGGGTCACTGCAACATGAGAACTGCTTTAAAGGGACACAGCACTAGGAGGACTGAGAACCACTGCTCTGTAAAGAAAGAGGAAGTGTGTGTGTGTGTGTGTATGTGTGTGTGTCCTTCTCACTGTTGTCCATCCTGTACAGTTGCTTCTTGGTTCCCACACTTTATAGATTTTGTTATTTGAAAGTGTCAGATGAGTGGAATGGGTCAATATGTGCTCTTTTGTGATCTCTCCTCCCATTTAACATTCATTCTCAGGGTCTATCCCTGCTGTAACACGTCTCAGGACTTCATTCTTTCATGACTGATAATGGGCTTTTGTGTGAGCAAGTCATATATTACTAATTCTCTAGTTGATAGACACTGAGATTGTTTCCATTTATGCTCTTGTGAATTGTGTTGCTATGGAAATTTATACATAAATTTTATATGTACATATACTTTAATTATTTTTAATGAAATATACATTTGATTCTCCTTTTTATGGTAATGGCATCCTGTGATGTCTCCACCAGTCTAGAATAGCTGCTGGGTAAAATAGAGGGCTGGCTCTTCTGATCCTCCTCTGCAATCAGTCAACACACGAGCTTGCTTCATAGAAGTTTCTGTTTGAAAACTATTAGTATACATTTCTTATGAATAAATATGCATAGCATATGGCATTTCTTTATAGTAAAATACTAACCAAAGAGGACTTACCACTGTTCTTATCTAGAATAACTTTGTTCTACATTTCTTTGGTTTTTACCCTTACAATGGATTCTCTTTCATGTTTCTACTACACACTATGGAAATCACCTTCTGGAGTGCTCCTATAAATAGCTCAGTGAATTTCCTCCTCCTAGTCCTCCTCCTCCTCTTCTTCCTCCTCCTCCTCCTCTTCCTCCTCCTCTTCCTCTTCCTTCTTGTAATATTATTATTATTATTATTGTAGATATACAGGGTGTTGACCAATTAATGTTCAACTTGTTACCAGCAGCATTGCTGGTTGAGGATGAGTGTAACTCCTCTAACACATTTATTCTTCATAAAGAATATGAAAACTGCTTGTATGTAGACCAACTAGAGAACCCTTTAGTGCTACCCTTGGAATCCAACAGTGGGATGGATAAGCAACTACATGACAATTGCAAAATGCAGGGCACTAAGGATGCACACATTCACAGCATACATGCTGGGAGAGGTGGGTGGAACCAAGTATTTTGGCCCTGACTGGGGACTAATCATATCAGAGAACCTGAGGATTTTTGTCTTGCATGCACATCCATGATTCACAAACAGATCCAATAATAAGGACTGAATATACATACAGATTGAATTATTTGGTACCTTGTGATTTTTTAGAACTTGGATTTGTTTCCAATTATGGATAACGTACTTTGGTCATTTTCCCCACCATTATCCTCTGACCCTCCTCTTCCTCTCACATAGCTCCTTTCTCTTTCCAGCAGGTCATCTTACTTCTGTGTCTCGTTTACAGCCCATTGCATTAAATTAATGCTGTCTGCCTGAGCGTGACAATTTACCCATGGGTACACAACTGAGGAATGGTTTCTCCTCCCACAGCAACTATTAGCTGTCTGTAGCCCCTTAGGGAGGAACAGAGCCTGACTGAGGTGCTCTTTCATCCACAGAGGGATGCAGATGGCCCCTTCTTCTTCAGATCTTATGCTGTTGTGAGCGCATAGATGAACCAGCCATGTTACGTTAAGAAGACACTTTCACAGAGCTCTTTCTGACTCTTACATTCTTTCTACCCTCTCTTCTGCAATATTCCCTGACCCATTATAGGAAATGAAATAGATATCCCAATGAGAGTATAACACTTGATGGTCACTTGTTCTCAGGAAAACAAACAAACAAACAAACAAACAAACAAAAATCTCTGGCCAACACTCAGAGGAACACTATTAACCAGTAGGTAAAAACATTAGTATTTTGAAGGTAATTTGACAACATGTCCATTTAACAAGATAATTGTGGTAGATTCCTCTCTAGGTAGGACCTAGGACTCCCTAACTATGGGTCTTTTGACCAAACTCAGGATACTGGGGAGGAATCCCTCTAGTGGAACAGTCTAAAAATCCAGTCAGGAAAGTGGTTTGTTGCCTCTGTAAGTGTCATGGTATTATTGCACTAATACACCCAACTTGCCTGGTAGGTGGTTATCATAAATTGCAGGATTCCCAGATCTGTAGGAATGTAGCACCTCCTGGCATAGAGCTAACTGACAGTGAGGAAACTTCTAGTTATATTCTAGCTGCTTGTTCCCAAGTCTTATCATCACAGTGGGGCGTGTCTGCAGTAACAGCATCCTATCATCTAGGTCTCGTGGGCAGCCAGGAGCCATTCCAATACCTATACTGTTTTGAGGACCTCTGTGGCATTCCTGACCAATTCATAAATGCATAACCAACTTTTAACTCTGAGATTTTCATTTATAAGCTATGGCTTCTGGGAGCGGTAATACCCACCCGAGGAGGGTACCTCAGTTAAAATTTTTAATTAGATTACAAAATAATAGATTTTCACCTGTTATATTCACACAGCTTTAAGTTTTATTAACTACCACCCTTCCTCTTACATCTCTCTGTTCCTCTAGCTCAGTGGTTCACAACCTTCCTAATGCAGCGACCCTTTAATAAAATTCCTCATGTTGTGACCCATAAAATTATTTAGTTACTATTTCATTAGTGTTATTCTGCTATGGTTACAAATTGCAATGTAAATATCTGATATGCAGGATATCTGATATGTCACTCCCAAGGGTGCTGTAACTCTCAGGTTGCGAAATCCTGGTCTACCCCAATCTCCACTTAGACGTAATTATTCCAGGATCCCCACTTCTACTTTCTTATCACATGTATCTACCATTCCTTCGTCAACAAGCAGCCCACTTCCAGCCAATGGCTCCTTTCTTGCTCATTAGCCACTTACAAGCCCTCCAAGTTAGATTCAGAAAGCTGAGAATCTGAGGCCACAATCTGTATAATGTAAGGCATTTGTCAGGGCCTGGCTCAGGGCACTCAGTAGTGTATTTCCCAGTTCTAGCCGTTTTCATGCAAATTTCACCTTTTCAGTCTCTTGGGAATTGAATAAAAATTGAATCCTGTGTTTACAACACATTTTCACTATCTGTTCTTCATCTGAAGGATGCATAAGCTGATCCCATTACCAAAACAGAGCAGTCTGAGCATGGATGCAAAGGTGTCTACGTAGGAGTGCATTTTAGGCCACATCCTTTAGGTATCTGACCTAGTATACCTGGGTCACATTTAGTTCTAATTTAAGCTTTTTGAGGAATCTTTGCAAAGAGGTACAGGATGGCTACAGAACTTTATGCTCCTGATAGTCAGTGTTTAAACTTGAGCCACTATTGGATCATTTTGCAAAGTGCCCAAACTTTATCTTTTCACCAGTTTCTCCACATCCTTGCTAAGGCTTATTACCACCCACCTCTTTGAGTTTTGACATCTGAGGGGTTATACTGTGGTATTTGATTGTAGTTTTATTTACAATTTATATAAAATTATATATGTGTGTATGTGTATATATATGCATACACACACACACACACACACACATACACATATATATATATCAATGAGATCAGTCACCTACATGTGTGTTCATTGTAGTTCCTCAGGGACACTTTGGAAGACACCTGGTAGATATCTAAAATCCTGGATCTTACAAACTCTACATTTGCTCTGGTATTCCCCTTTATAACTGTGACTACCTTTTCTTTATAAATTAATCATGATATACCTCAAATGATATTAAAGCAGTTATAAAATATAATAATAGAAATCCCCTGAGATGGTCTCAGAAGCTCTTATCGCACTGTGACGTTACATGGAGGAAGTATCACGTGACTGCCTACCCCAAAATAGACATTCTACAAGATGGTCTTGAATGCTTGCCATACTACAGCCTTTCACAGGCAGGAAGGACCATGTGGCTGCCCCTTGCCTAGCTAAAGTGCTAGCACCATTGCTCTTGCAGTTTGCAAGCTCTGTGCTATGAAATAAGGCATGTGAGCAAGCGCTGTGGTACAGTGACAGTTGGCAACTGAGAAGACACGTCAATGAGGAATGAGTGATTAGTATATAGAAAGTGCTGACATCCGCGCTTGAGAGGCGGATGACGCATCCCTAGGCATGATGCAGGGAACGGTGTGAAGTGTCACACACTCCTCACAATGGCATTGGACTTAGAAGGATGATTTCTTCCTTTTACACTCGTTATTTTAAGATTACAGAAGATTGTGGCATTTAAAACTTTGGAAAACTAAATGCACATAAACAAGGCTGTGGTTTCAGCCATTTGTATATCTTCAATATAGGTCCTTTACCAATTTTTTAATCATTTTCAACAATAATAGTTATATATAATATATAATTAATATATATAAAATAATAGTTATATATAATTTTATATAATATAATTATATAAATGTATACATAGATGATTTTATGTATATATAATTATATATAATATAATATATAAAATTATATATACATAAAATTATTTATATATATATTATGTATATATAAAATAGTTATATATAAAATGAGGGATTGAACAACTAGGAAGGTTAATAAGAAAAAAGTAAAGAGAAGGCAAACCAAAAGACTTTACAGATGCCTAAAGAATTGTCTGTTTCTCCTTCCATTGCTATCAAGTGTTGCATTTTCCTAATGGTTCCATATTTTAATTATAATAAACATGTCAATGATGAGTGATACTTTTAGTCTTAAATTTTACTTCTTTCTGATATTGTACAGTCGCCACAGTTTTCTTGTGCCATTTGTCTGACACCTTCCTGTCTTTGTTTTTAGCTGTTTGTATTTTCTATTCTAACATATGTTTCTTTTCAACTAATCCAACAATCTTTGTATTTCAATCAAGAAAATGTCTCCCTAAGATCGGCCTGTAGGGAAGTCTGTGGGGAATTTTCTTGATGAGTGACTGAGATAGGTGGGTCCAGTCCACTTTGGGCGGTGCAATCCCTATGCAAGTGGTGCTGGGTTATATAAGAAAAAAATAATGAGTGAGCCACGGGGAGCAAGCCAGAAAGCAGAGCTCCTCTGTGTCCTCTGTCGCAGCTCCTGCCTCCGGGTTTCTTCCTTGATTTTCTGTTCCAACATCCTTTACTGATAGAACATTATCTGGAGTTATAAGACAAAACTAACCCTTGTTGTCCCATATTGCTTTCGGTCGGTATTCCATCACATCGAGAGAAAGCACACTGTGGCAATAACAACCACACAGGAACAGACTGGAGCATGCTTATGCCGTCTCTTTTTATTTGCTTGTGTCAATGCTCTGTCTGGACTCTCATATTTTTCTGGACTTGTTTGTTCTAGTGATGTCCTAGACCATAACATTTTAGTTTCTCTGTTGTTAAATTGAGTTATTTCTTTAGTGATTGCTCTAGTGCAGAGCCAACCATACACAGCTCAATTCATTAGAGCCAGGTTTATGCAACTTTGGATTTTAGGCAGATACAAACATGTGCAGTATTTCTTCTCCTTCCCTGACTGCTGTTGTTAGACATATCATTTATAGGTTATATAGTCGGCAGTGCAGTTGTAATAATCAGTTATATCTGTTAACCTAAAAAACGAAATGGACAGTGATTATATAGTTTTGTGTTTACTTTATTACTCTTCTCAGTCACTCTATTTCTCTTCAATGTTCTTATGGATTTCAAATTAGATGTGGTGCCATGTTCCAGTCCAATCTAGCTTGTTACGGCCTGTCTCTTTTGAGCTGTTATTGTACAATACATTTCTGTATGTCATGGACTCAGTATGGAATTATTTATATACAATTTAAATATCCATATGTGTGTATGTGTGTGTGTGTGTATAATATCTATATATCTAATCCACAGACACACATATTAGTTAAGAGAAGAAAGGAACATGCGCATTGAACTGTCTTTCATGATGTCATCATTAACCTTCCCCATGCTCTTGCTTACGTGTGAGGATTTTGAAGTATTGCTTTGGTCACTGGCCCTCACCCTGAAGGTTTTCCTTTAGTACTGGAAGATGGGTGCTCTTAGAGGATCTTCCTTCTCTGAACTTTCAGTGTATCCTGAAAACACCGGCGTCTGGGCTCCATTGTCTTTGCATGATCTGTTGCCTTCGCTGTGGTTTGCTTGGGCATGCGGGGTGGTTTTCTGCAGTTTGCAAATGGTGCTCTTTGGTTTCCTTTTCCAACAGTTCTATTGTGATCTGCTTGGTGCATTTTTTTTTTCCTGAGGCTTTTCCGGGCTACGGTTCTGCTCCACTGTATGTCTGGGACTCCATGACTGTTCTCTTTCGCTCTACTGCCTCTTTCTTCTTTCTGAGACTCTGATTCTAACTGAAATCTACCGCTGAGTCCCTTTTGTGACCTCTCAGTGTTGGCTTTCACGCTTCCTATATCCAGAGATTCTTCTTTGGCTCCTTACAGTTTATACTTCTGAATTGAGATTCTGCTTGACAAGACCTTGCTTTACACTTCCCTCATTTAGGTGTGGTCCTTTATGTCTGTGAAAATGTGCTTAATTTCTTGAAGTCTTTGAAGTTGCTTTAAAGCAGCAGCTGTGAACCTGTGGGTCATGGGGAGGTTACGTATCAGTTATTTGCATTGCGATTCATAATGAAACAAAATTACAGTTATGGAGTAGCTGTGAGATCATTTTATGGTTGGGGTCACCACAACATGAGTTCCAGCATCAGGAAGATTGAGAATTGCTGCTTTAAAGCCTTAGTTTATTGTCTTAAATGGCCCCCTCCCCTCCTGAACATATGGGTTACAGTTTACCTGTTTTTGTTTCATTCTGTTTATCTGCTTTGGAATAGCTTCTGGTTTTGTTACCAAATGCCTTTATTTTAGAGTATGTATTCTAACAATGCTGGGAACTGACTCACCCCTCCTGGCATTGTTTTGGCTGTCATCTTCCTATTCACTTGTCAGTGTCCAGGCCAGACCAGTACCATCTGCTTCTGGGTGTGCAGCCACCTCTAGCCTTGCTCCAAGGTACAGAAGAAAATGGTGACAGTTTAGACAACCATCTCTTACCCTGGCCTCCTTTAAACTCCCTGTGGAACCTAGAAACATACCTAGTGATTAGGCTGTGTCATTGCATAACAGATATATGGCTTTCCTCAGTGTCTTGGCTTAAAGGTCTTTGCAGAGGACTAGAGTTTGTCTCCAGGAAGCCCCTTATTTGTCTCTTCTCTGGTTCTCTGTGAAAGACCTATACCCTTGTGGGGTAGCTTCTCACTGCACAGGGACGCCAACTTTCTCTTACCCCTCATCACCAATGCTCCCACTTGTTTTTGAAAACATCCTCAAGCCAGACAGTAGTAGTACACACCTTTAATCCCAGTACTTGAGAGGCAAAGGCAGGTGGATCTTGGTGAGTTCTAGGTTGGCCTGGTCTAGGGAGTGAGTTCCAGGACAGCCGGGGGGTACACAGAGAAACCCTGTCCTGAAAAACAAAACAAAACAGAAAACAAACAAACAAACAAACAAAAAAAGCAAGCAAGCAAGCATCCTTAAACCCCACAGCTTCCCATACTCTATATCAAACAAAATAAAGCCAGGTTCCCCAGGGACAGTTTAGGAATAATCATTTCTTGTACGTGCCCATCTTTCTGTTCACGGAAGGAGCCCTGAACCACTGGTCAAGCTGAGAACAGAGACAGCTGCCTGCTGTTCTCAGAGCAACAGGCTTGCTATGGCTGAGCAAGCACATTCTGCGTTTCTTTTCTGTTTGTCGGGCCTGTGTGAGAGCTGGGAGGTCAGCCAGGGCTCTCTTTCTGTGGCAATATTATACCTGGCACGGAGTATCTCGCCTTCACTGAGAGTGTGTTGAAAACAAGAGCACTTGGCCACTCACTCGTGTGGCCAGACATTTCAATCCCACAACCTGGAATTAGGTGGGACGAGATAAAGAGTGGCCCTCTCTCCCTGTGTCCCCTGACAGGGTGCTAATATCGAGGGAGTCCACATTGTTTTGCCACAGACGATAACTAGAACTGTGTCATGCTAACCAGAGGCTGATGAGGGAGAGGGCTATGCTGAAGTAGCTGGCTTATTCTTCACATTTAGATGGTCTCTTCAATAAATATTTCTAAATATGATTTTTGCTTTTGAAAATAATATTTTATTAGTTCTCTAAGAGTTTCATACAATGTCGTTTGATCATACTTCCTTCACTCTTCCTTTAGTCACGCCCTTAAAAAAAAAATCTATCTATTCTAATTAGTATTGCCCATTTACTCCAGAGTGTGGGGCCAGCCATAGGAGCGTGGGTGAGCTCCCAGCTCCCAGGACTATACCCTTAAAGAGAGTTGTCTCTCCTTTCAGTTGATGCTGAGGTCATCCACTGCCAGAGACTTTTTAGTTAAGGGTGGGGCCTGGCTACTCCCCTTTCCTTTGCCTACGAGAATGCTGGCTGACATATTGAAAGTCTAGATAGCCACAACTGCTGTAAGCTCATGGACACATCAGTCCTGCCATGTCTAGAAGACACGGTTGAATTCCACTCCTGCCCTGTGCGCCCACTTGTGGCTCTTAAAATAGTCAGACCTGCTTCCACGATGGCCCCTGAGCTTTGGGGAAAGGTATGTGATACATCTCCTGTTTGTTTATAGCTGAGCACTCTGCAGGCACTTATCCTTGAGCAGATGTGACTTTCTACGTTGTTTTGTCCTATGTACCAGAAGCTTCTGGGATGCACTAAACCATGGCTATAGGAGATTTGGCCTTAGAGGAAGTTTTGATTCTATAGAGCAGCGTTTCTCAACCTGTGGATCATGACCCCCCATAGTGATAATTTTGGAATTTTGGTTTCATTAAAAGCACAGAAATATGATAAGAATGTATTTTCGTTTTAATCCCAGGTATAGGGATGTGGAGTGCTTCTGACTTGCAACACTAGGAAGGTTGAGAACCACTGGTTTAGAGATTAGTAATAGTAGGATCTCCCTTGGGAATGTGAGCTCCTCAAAAATGGGTTCTGGGCCAAACCTGCAGTACCGGGCATTGCAAGTCCTCCCGTGGAGTGGACTTTAATCAGAAGTTGCCAGTTATCTCTCCAACACCCCTCCTCTACTGCACCATGAGCACATCTTGCCATGACGTGCACTGATTGTAGTTCACAGGGTTCACGGCTGGGTTATCAGTTGATAACTTTTTCTCCCAAAAGGCTACATAGAATTTTCTGGTGCTATGAAAGCTAGCCACCAAGGAGGAAGCTTTCTGATTCTTGCCAACATGATTCCTATATGTCCTGTGACCAATATGTACAGTGTCTTCAGCAGTAGGGTCTTACTGTTAAGTTCTGGTGAATAACCAAGAACAAAGCCAATGCTTTGGACTCTCAGGGCTACCACTGAGCAACAACCCTAGTGGGGAGGTATTCTATATAGTGGGGTGAGGTATTCTATGTAAAAGGAAGGTATTCTATATAGTAGAGAGATTTGATATATATATATATATATATATATATATATATATATATATATATAGAGAGAGAGAGAGAGAGAGAGAGAGAGGTATTCTATGTACTGGGGAGGTTTTATATAGTAGTGAGTTATTCTATATAGTGAGGGGGTATTCTATATAGTGGGAAGGTATTCTATATAGTGGGGAGGTATTCTATATAGTAGAGAGATATGCTATATAGTGGGGAGGTATTTTATATAGTGGGGAGATATTCTATGTACTGGGGAGGTTTTATATATTGGTGAGTTATTCTATATAGTGAGGAGGTATTCTCTACAGTGGTGAGTTATTCTATATAGTGGGGAGATATTCAATATACTGAGGAGGTTTTAGAAGTAGTAGGGAGGCATTCTATATAATGGGGAGGTATTCTATGTGGTGGGGAGTTTTATATAGTGGAGAGTTATTCTATATAGTGAGGAGGTATTCTATATAGAGGGGAGTTATTCTATATAGTGAGATGTTCAATATAGTGGGGAGGTATTCTATATAGTGGGGAGGTATTCTATATAGTGGGGAGATATTCTATATAGTGGGGAGATATTCTATATAATGGGGGATACTATATATAGAGAGAGGAGAAGCTTTTTATATAGTGGGGATGTATTCTATGTGGTGGGGAGATAATCTATATAGTGGAGAGATATTCTATATTTGAGGAGATAGTCTATATATACCTGGCACTAGGCTTTTTATTTGCCAGCCTATAGCTTCCAGGAGGAGTGTTATCACCTGTGTAAGGTAATGCCTATTAAACTGTGTTATATGCATAAGTAAATGAAAAAATACCAGGAAGCTTATGCAATAGTAGGTCTCCACATGACTTTTTCAAATGTCCTTAATGCTGTTTGCTTTTAAAATAATTCTAGTAACACTAAAGTATTTTTCAAAGATGTGTTTTTCAGCAGTTAATGATTATTTTGCTGAGAAACAATTTTTATAAAGCGCCTCATTTTGCCGTTCTTATAGTGACCATCTCTCCGGGACATTTTGTGTCACCTGAAGCTAAATTGAGTGGGGATGATCGAATCAATTGAATTCTAAAAACAGAACTTTAGGAAAGAGAAAGGCCTTTCAGGAGGAGATGGCAGCCAGAGGCACCCTGGTATTTTCTTTCTCTTGACTGAATTCTATTGAAAACTTCTTAACTTTGCAAAATACCTCTCTGTAGGAAGCTTTCATGTGTACCACAAACTTATTTGTTCTTCCTCTTAGTGATGCAGATATTGCACTTAAACTCCCTGACTAAAGTTCTTGCTTTAAGATAATCATAGGTTCTTCCTTCATTTACATGATAGCTTTGGGGGCTTTTTTAATTCTTTAAGCAAGATATTTAAATACATTCATTGAGGTCCGTTTATCAAAATTTATGAAGTTTTCACCCTGGGCTACATGTGAACCTTTCTCTGTCTGTAGTGGGGAAACTTTTAGAAAGATGAAACGACCTGTCGCCTCAAGAAAGTCCTAATTTAGAGCTTAGAGAGCTAAGAATCCCCAGTTAAATCTTGGCACTGGACAGATGCTGGCTCAGTACTGTGACTGAGTAGTGTATTTCTGCCACCATCCCTGGATACGGTTGAACCATACGGACTGTGTGGTAGTGCTGTGTACCTAAAGCACACACTGCTGGCCGCGAGGCTAATTACCTTCTCGTATGTCTCAATCTCCTTGTTGCCACCCTGCTCCCTATCCTGCCTCGATGGCATAACTGTGCTGCAGATTATGTTGTTAGGTAATGATTGGTTCTCACCCAGGCCTCAGCCTTCCCATGCCCTATTTCAGGATCAAGCCTTGTGAATACCCCAGACCTCCCCATCCATACTTTTCCCACAACCTTCTAGATCTAGCTAAAGTCACATAAACAGTGCGTAGCCTACCATGCCTACTCCTAACTCTACCTTAATCCATGTCTAAGCTTCTGCCTGAACCCACACCCTTCCAACTGTCCGCTGGTCCAGCCACCCAGCTCTATAATAAAAATCTTTCCAACACATCCTCCAAGGTTTAGTCCAGTGTATTTCCCTAAATTCCTCATTTCCATTTATGCAAACCCTACAGCTGGGATTCCAGCCTAATGTGGTTTCCTCTGCCTGCCCCCTAAAGGAGCATTAGGCTTTAGACAGTGCCCTCTCCTTCTTGCCTCCAACCAAATGGACTCTCCCATTACATACCCAGCCTTCCCGCCTACCCAGACCTACCCCACACTCCACCTGTAGAACGTCCCTTACACCAGGGCAGTATCCCCTGTTCACCTGTTTACCCAAGCCATTTTCCTCCCACACATCGCCTCTTCTTTCTACAACTACCATGTCAGTAAAAAATTCTCCGAATGACCGAAATAAGTTCACGTGCCAAGATCCCATCCCCCACAAAATACCAACAATGTAAAAGATCAAGCCAGTCTCTCCTCTCCAGCACTTATCACTCCTGCAGAAATGTCTGCCAATGAGAATTGCTAAGATAAACTCCAAGGCAAAGAAGTTTGAAAGAACAATCCTACATGGAGATAAAGAAGAGGGGTCTATACCAAATAAGCAAGGAATATGGAAAACTTAAAACAACAACAACAACAGCAACAAAAGACAAAGACCAGGAAAGGAACACACGGGAAATGCAGAACATCATGGTGGGGAAAGCTAAATCTTTAAATTATAGGCATAAATAAGGGAGAAGAATCCCAAGTCAACGGTATAGACTAGAAGTTCAACAAATCATAGAAGAAAACCTTCACAAATGAAGACCAGATACACCCAAACAGATATAAGAAACACATGGAATGTCAACCACTCAAGAGTTTTAAAAAAAAATTCCCATGGTATATCATAGATAAAGCATTAAGTATACACACAAAAAGTGTATTGAAAGCAGCAAAAGAAAAAAAAAAAACAACCAAACCAAATAAAAGCAAGCCAACTAATCAACCACCCACCCACCCACCCACCCACCCACCCAACCAACCTATACAAGCCACATATAAATTAAAAGCCATCAGAATAACAGCTGATTTCTCAGTGGAAACTCTGAAAGCCATAAGAGCCTGAAGCAATGCATTCCTAGTCTTAAAAGACTATGACAGCCAATATAGAAAAATATAGCAAGGGAAACTATCTGCCATGATTGAAGGAGAAAGAAAAGCTTTCCGCAGCATCAACATTCTAATTATATCCGACAAATCAAGCCTAAGAAAAGTACAGGAAATATGATTTCCAGCTGAAGAGAGGAGCGAGCATAGCAATAGACCTGTGGAAAGAAATATGAAGTCACGCTTATTAAAACAAAGTACCGCTCAGAACACAAACACCACCGAAAATCAACAACTCGACGACAGCAGTTAGTACACCGTTTTAAGTATTAATGGCCTCAATTCTCCAATAAATAAACACAGACTAACTGAATAGATCAATAAACAAAATCCATCTGTTTTCTATAAGAAACTCGGCATTAAATATAAAAATCACCTTAGAGTAAAAAGGACAGACAAAAGAATTCCAGTGACATGTGACCAGAAAGCAGCCAGGCATCACTGTCCTAATCATTTGACAAACTAGACGTCAAAATAATACCAGTCAGAGAAGATGAAGAGGGGCACTTAATTCTAATTAAGGGAACAGGTAACCAAGAAGACATTTCTTATCCTAAACATGTGCACAGAAATATGGGGCATTGAATTTCATAAAACAAAACAAAACAAAACAAAAAAACAAAACAAAGCAAAAACTACCACTGGAATTAAAGACACAGATTAACATCTACTCATTAATAGTATGTAGTTTCAGTACCCCACTTTCTCCATTAAACAGGTCATCTGAACCAAAATTAAACATCAGGATTGAAGGACTTTGACAATTATCTACTGAATATTCCGCACAAACATCAGAGAATTCATATTCTAACCAGGATGGCATAGAAGCCTTTCTGAAGTAAATAATATCCCGTAACACAAAGTAAATGCTTCCAAATTTGAAGAGACTGAAATCACTCCTTGTGTACTATCTCAAAAGAATTCAATAAAGCTTAAAGTTGACAGCCCACACATCTCTGGTAGAGACACAAACTTGCCGAGATGAAACAACTCATTAGTAATGATAAGTGCGTCAAAGAGGAAACCAAGAAAGAAATGTAGAACTTTTTGCAATTAAATGAAAATGAAAACACAAAACAAAAGACCCCCTGGAATGTATTGAAAGCTGTCCTATGAGGATGATTTATAGCTCTAAGTGCATAAATGGCTCAGTGGTTAAGAGCACTGAGTGCTCTTCCATAGGTCCTGAGTTCAAATCCCAGCAACCACCTGGTGGTTCACAACCATCTGTAATAGGTTCCAATGTCCTCTTCTGGTGTGTCTGAAAAGAGTGACAGTGCACTCATATACGTTAAGTAAGTAAATAATTTTTTTCCTTTTTTAAAAAATTATTTTATTAGATATTTTCTTCATTTACATTTTTAAAATTATTTTATTAGATATTTTCTTCATTTACATTTCAAATGCTATCCTGAATGTCCCCTATACCCTCCCCCCACCCTGCTCCCCTACCCACCCACTCCCACTACTTGGCCCTGGCCTTCCCCTGTGCTGGGTCATATAAAGTTTACAAGACCAAGGGGCCTCTCTTCCCAATGATGGCCGATTAGGCCATCTTCTGCTACATATGCAGCTAGAGACACAAGCTCTGGGGGTACTGGTTAGTTCATATTGTTGTTCCACCTATAGGGTTACAGACCCCTTCAGCTCCTTGGGTACTTCCTCTAGCTCCTCCATTGGGGGCCCTGTGTTCCATCCAATAGCTGACTGTGTGCATCCACTTCTGTGTTTGTCTGGTACTGGCATAGCCTCACAAGAGGCTGCTATATCAGGGTCCCTTCAGCAAAATCTTTCTGGCATGTGCATTAGTATCTGGGTTTGGTGGCTGATGATGGGCTGGATCCCCGGGTGGGGTAGTCTCTGGATAGTCCATCCTTTCGTCTTAGCTCCAAACTTTGTCTTTGTTACTCCTTTTATGGGTATTTTGTTCCCTATTCTAAGGAGGAATGAAGTATCCACATGTTGGTCTTCCTTCTTTTTGAGTAAATAAAATCTTAAAAAAAAAAAAAAAAAAAGATTTTCCTTTGCTGGGCAATGGTAGCACACGCCTTTAATCCCAGCAGTTGGGAGGCAGAGGCAGGCGGATTTCTGAGTTTGAGGCCAGCCTGGTCTACCGATTGAGCTCTAGAACAGCCAGGGCTACACAGAAAAACCCTGTTTTGAAAAAAAAGAGAAAAATAATAAATAAATAAATAAATAAATAAATAAAAATGTCACAAATAAATGACAATCGTACAGTTCAAATGGTGAGAAAAACAAGGACAAACCAAATCCAAGCCTAGCTTAGTTCAAGAAATAATAAAAAATTTCAGAGCAGAAATAAAGAAAGAGAAACAAGAAAAATAATAAAAAAAAGAATGTATCTAAACACTAGTTTTTCTTTGTTTGTTTTTGAGATAACAAACAAAATTGAAAGACACTTGGTCCAACTCACTATAAGGAAGAAAGAAATGACTCAGATTATGATAATTAGAAATGCAGAGGTGAACACCACAGCAGTCAGCAAGATTGGGAAGAGGGATAACATTTGAAATGTAAAATAAAAATAACCAAAAAAGATAATAAAGATGTTGTTTTACACACACACATAGACACACACACTCACACACACACACACACACACACACACACACACAAGAAATTCAGGATAATAGAAGGGAATATTTTCAAAATCTGTGCTTCATTAAGTTGAGAAAGCTGAATGAAATGGATGAATTTCTAGATTCGGCCAAACTATCCATTGAACTAAGCCCATTGACCCAAGAAGTCAACATCTAAACAGATGGGTAACAAAAGAGGAAACTGAAATAGCAGCTAAAAAGTCTTTCAGCTAAAAAACAAATATTCAGGGCCAATGGATTCTCAGCAGAATTCTACCATACTTTCAAAGAAGATCTACAGCTAGTCCTTCTTAAACTATTTAAATAAGTAAGTAAGTAAGTAAGTAAGTAAGTACCACTTCCAAATGGTTTCTATGAAGACAATATCTCTCTAATATCCAGACCACGTAAAGACACAACAACAACAAAAGAAAATAACAAGCCAATGAGCCTAATGAACATAGATTAAAAAAAAATGCTTAATAAAATAGTTGCCATAAGAATACAGACGTATCACTTCTTAGCCTTTTGGCTAAGATCAAGTGCAGAATACAGACATACATCAAAAAGATTATTCAACATGATTATTTGGGCTTTGTTCTTGAAATGTAGGGATAGTTCAAAAGATGTGATCAATAAACATAATGAGCCACATAGATAGACATAAAGGCAGGAATCACATGATTATTGCAATAGGTTCAGAAAAAGCCTTAAACAGAATCCAGCATGCCTTTATGATAGAAGTCTTGCAGCGTGTAGAACCAGAGGGAGCACGCTCCAGTGTCCTTCAGTGTATATGAGAAAACCACAGCCAGTATCACCTTAAATGGAAAAAAGCTTGAAGAAACCTCTCTGAAGGCCGAAACCAGACGGGATGTCCACGATGCCCACTCTGTCTCAATACGGTGCTTAGATCATTGCCTGGAGCAATACAGCAAGAGAAGGAAATCAAAGGGATACAAACAGGGATAGAAGCCAAACTATTGCTATTGTAAAAATGATAGGACACTGACCATTAAAGATAACCAAATTCTACCAGAAAATTTCTAGAAAGTATAAACAGAAAAGAAAGATGAACAGTATTAGCAAGATGACAGGACATAGAGTCAGCTTGCACAAATCAATAGATGTCTTACAAACCAACAGCCAACATAAGGTCAAGGGGATCATGAATGGACTCCCAGGATCATGAATGGACTCCCATTCACACTGGCCTTAAAAAAAAAAAAAAAAAAGGAAAGAGCTATGAATAATCCTAACCAAGGAATTAAAGGACTTCTACAATGAAAAATTTAAACTTCTGAAGAAAGCAATAAGAGAGACACTAGAAAATGGAAAGACACCCCATGCTTATATTGCAAATTATTAAAATTTAGTAGAACTGGTAGAATTAGAATTGCGAAAATGACCATTTTATCAAAAGCTATTTGCAGATTCAATGCAATCCTAATCAAAATCCCTATCTCATTATTCAGAGAAATAAAATAGTGTACTAAAATTTATATGAAATTATAATAGGCACCAGACAGCCCAAACAGTTCTGAGTAAAAGGAACTTTAGAGGGATTACAGTCCCAGATCATATGATATACCGCAGGGACACATGGATAAAACCAATACTATCCTGACACAAACAGACATGCATAGCAACAGAACCAAATCAAAGGCCTAAACATGAACAAAATCTAACTTCAGCCACTTAATATTTGGCAAAGATGCCAAAAAAATATATTGAAGAAATGGAAGCATCTTCAAGAAATAGCCCTGGGGAAACTGGACGCCCACATACTCAAGGATGCGACTAGGCTTGTATCTATGACCTTGCACAAAGACCTAAACATGAAATCTGAAACAATAAAACTGCTAGAAGAAAGCACAGGTGGTGCCCTCTATGGTGCAGGTGGAGGAAAGACCCTCCTGAATACAACCCCATCTGCTTAAGAACTAAGACCAACAGCTGACTTATGGGACTCAAGAATCCTCTGCACAGTAAAGAAACCATCAACTGGGCGATGGAAGCCCAGAGAACCGGAAAGAATCTTCACTAGTTAGACATCTGACAAAGGACTGACTCCGGAATATATAAAGAACACAGAAAACAAAGACTCAAAAAAAAAAAAAAAAAAAAAAAAAAAAAAAGAAAGAAAAAAAGAAAAGAAAAAAAATCAAAGGATCCATCCGACCAATTGCCCTGACACATGAGTTCCCAGAAAAATAAAAATATTGCCACAGAAACACCTCAAAAAAATAGTTCACCATCTTTAACAATTAAGGAAATGGCAATTGATACA
>NC_034608.1:41828793-41864859 GCF_900095145.1 Mus pahari
CACTAGTTAGACATCTGACAAAGGACTGACTCCGAAAAAAAAAAAAAAAAAAAGAAAGAAAGAAAGAAAGAAAGAAAGAAAGAAAGAAAGAAAGAAAGAAAGAAAGAAAGAAAAGAAAAAAAATCAAATGATCCATCCGAGCACTTGGCCTGAAACATGAGTTCCCAGAAAAATAAAAATATTGCCACAGAAACACCTCAAAAAAATAGTTCACCATCTTTAACAATTAAGGAAATGGCAATTGATACATACTTGAGTCTTTATTTTACTCAAACAAACAAAAAAAGGGAAACCTCACCAAAACAATTCACAGGAAACCCTGCCGTGGATGTGAGGAAGCTCATCTGTAAGCTTCACTTTTAGTAACAATAGCTAGACAATGGAAGCCATCTAAATGACCTTCAACTGACAAATGGATAACAAACATGGACAAGCACACTATGGAATAATACTCATCTGGGCGAAACTAGAAAAGGTCGTATGGAGTCAGGTAACCCAGAACCAGAAACAAAATGCCAACTGTTCTTTTTCATCTGTAGTACCTAGTTTTGAATCTTTAGATGTAGAGACAGAGCCTGGGGTAATTGCAGAAACCAGGAAAGTATAAAATGGAATCCTAGCCAGGATAGAGGGATTGGGGAACAATAGACAAATCCTAGATGGTCCTAGTGATCAGAGGACTGGGAAACGGGGGGGGGGGGTTCTGTAAGGAGGGAGATGGATGAAAATAAAGAACAGGGGGAGCAGGCTAGAAGGGATTAGCAGTGTACAAGTGGTTTGATTGGGGCAATGGAAAAAGAGAAGCATTTTATTGGAGAGCAAGGAAGGAAAATACAGAAGAAAGTAAAACCCTTAAACCTGTAGAGACTTGAGACCTAGGGAAGGTGGATCAGAGGTGGGGGATCGTCTGGGAGAGGGGACAACATCTGGAATGTAAGTAAAGAATACTTAATTTAAAAAAATTAAAATAAGGCTTCCTGGTTAAGTCACAAGGAATTGTGCTATTAACTATTTACTTTCAAAAGCTAATAAATTTAATAATGTTTAATAATATGCACACACATATTTATTTAATGAACTTTTCTTCTCAACTGACATTGCTGCTACCAAGAGTCAGAGACTGCCTAAGAATAAATCCCAATACCAGGCATGAGTAGCATTCTTTTGTGCTGCTGCTGGCTGGGGCTGTCCAAGAGATTCCCAAACATACAGCCTAGGGCAGGTGCTTTGGTTGTCCCTTAAAGGTGGAAGGTAAATTTCAATCACCGACAACACCGTGTATTTCAGAAACAGGGCCCAGAGGGCGTGAGCTAAAGCTAAGTTGAATGCCTCCTTCCTGAGGTCTAGCTTTCATGGTACCCAAAGATGCCATTCAAGCTTCCACAAGAGGAAGCAGCAAGCAATCCTGACCAGCTATGATGCTGATGAGCCACGTCAATGCTTAGCATGGAATGATGATGCTCGGGGTGGACTAGTGGCACACACACCTTGGCAGCAACTAACAGCTCTCTAATTGGGCTTTAGGCCTACTCAATAGAAGGAATTTCATGCCAGGTACTGGAATCCTACACAACTAGTGAAGTCGTGGGTATGGAAGGACAACCACTTACAAGCACTGCTTTACTAAACCACTGTGATTCCTAGCAACCATCTAAATATCTGTCCTGATACCCACAGATACGTGTAGTTTCAACTCCACACCAAGGAAACTTGCATTTGCAACATTATGAGAGACCATTACAGGAAGCTCTAGGCAAACAAATTGCAGTTGTGGAGCCAAGTCCCCGAGGATACATGTCTAGAACACTCTTGCACCCAGGGCTTAGGGGACATGGAGAGGACAAGATGGGAAGGGGGCAAGAGCCAGAGGATTGGAGAGTTTGCTGTGAGATGTGTTTCCTAGTAATGTCAGAAGCCACACCCATAAAGTCTCACCGCCACGACTCCCTGAAGTTGGTCTAAACAAGTACTGAAGCCTCAACCTACACAAAGAACTGCAGGCAGTTAAGGAATGCTGAAAGTGGGAAAAAGTCTTCCCAGGGAAGAACACAACTGGCTAAGACCCAATAGTTAGCCCTAAAAACGCACATACCAGTAACATCCCGACGGAGTCATTGTATTGAGGAATGTATATGCATTCCCATGTACATATATGCACACAATAACAATGATACAAGATGCCATACACTTGAAAGAGAGCAAGGGGGGTAATCTGGGAGTCTCTGGATTTTGGGGAGGGTAGAGAGAAATACTGTTGTCACATTACAATCTCAGAACGTCTAACCATTCGATTAAAAGCACATAGGACTGAGTATGCCTAACACACTGTTGGGAAGGCTGCCAGTTTATTCTCTATTTCCCCAAAGCCCCTCAGCCCCTCACTCTTCAGTGGACACATTGTACTTCTTCAGTTGCTCTGAGATTTGATGTTGCCTGGTATGTCTGGACTTTTCCTCTCTACTCTGTACCCCCATTAGGCTTGGTCGGAGAGATCAGTGAGAGCCAACTCTCCCATTCTCCTGCCAGGTCCGTTTTATTTCCTAGCAATGTACATAGTGGCTTGTAAACGTTCCTCTGCCTTAATGTTCATCTGAAAGCAAAACTTCAAGTAGCTTAGCTAACCTTCAGCAAGGGCAGAATGCTCCCCAGAGCAGGGTCTTGGGGGGGGGATGTGGCCCTTTGGGGTCGATTTACTGACTCTGACTGTTATCCCTCACTCCCAGCATCTCAGAATTTGAGTCTGTTGTTCCTATCTTTTAAATATAGGTCAGCTTCCTGGGACACACGCACGCGCGTGCGCACACACACACAGACATGCATATACCACACACAAACACACATATACAGAGAAGAGCTATCTTCCTTCCCATATACCAAAATCTATTTATCGGAGACCTCATATATGCTACGTTAAGGAAGGAGTTAGTCTTCTAACTACCACATAATGTGTGTAAGGCAACTCTCTGGCAGTACGGACATCTTATAATTATGCAAAAATTATATAATTCTCTGTTCCCCTCAATCCTGTCCCCATTCTCCTCCTTGTCTCCATCCAATTTTAAATTTCATTTCTGCGTTTTCTGGGTCTCTAAGAAGGGACTATTGTGGGGGTAGAGATCTGCTAAGGGTGCTCTTTCACAACGAGATGCTTTGCTCCTTGGGTTCCACCGAGGAACAGATCGGGTCCTTATCTTAGAGCCCGCTGTACCCTCAATTTCCTACGAGGCAGGAGGGGAGGCAGAGGATTAATCTTCTGGGAGAGTAGAAGTAATTGATGACCTGCAGACACAATGGCCATGTCACATGCTTTGACAAAGGAGTTGCTTTTTCTCTGATTCACGATTCATTTTCATTAAATCGTACAAAGGCATAAAAATTAAGCCGGACTAAGCATCCCGTACAGCCTTCAGCCAATCACCTTTTCTAAAGAAGAGGGAAAAAAATTACACAAAATCTTGCCAGAAAATTCAGGCGGTGTGGTCATCATAGCGCTATGATAGATATGTAAATTAAGTATGGAAAAATGTTAGAGTCCTTAGAGAAACTTTTTTTCCTAAAAACAACTTGAACAGTGCAGCTATGTATCCTGGTGAGGCTAAAATTGGCAAAGGCAGAGCTGAATGCCAAATGATAATTTCTGCTAAATAATTCAGGCCATGTGAACTTTGATATTTCCCTTACTTTAATGAGTATAATGTGGGCAATTACCAGCTACTCTTCTCACAGAGCCAGACAATGTGCTTTTTCCTAGTTATGGGCTTCATTTTTCTTCGAGTAACTCATATCTGCAAAGTTGGCTATAAACGCAGGGTCTTGCACATGCGACCGCTGCATAAATGTATATTACTGCGGTGATGGTAATTATAATGAAGAAGTTTAGCATGCCTGTAAACTGTTCATCAATAGACAAATCTCATGACATGGGATTTGAGTTCTTCTGTGACACTGTCTTTCTCCTTTTCCCCATGCAGGGAAGCGATGCTGACATGGTGGACAAGAATAAATGCTGTACACTCTGTAACATGTCCTTTACCTCAGCCGTGGTGGCCGACTCACATTACCAAGGCAAAATCCACGCCAAAAGGTTAAAACTGTTGCTAGGAGAGAAACCTCCACTGAAAACTACAGGTATGTGGGGGGGAAATAAATGATCAAGGCTGGTATACAGAACCATACACTCTCTTATCAGTCCTAGGAATCACCCTTTTTTCAGAAGCTAGAAGCTTTTAGGGTTAGATGGCAGGTGCCATTCAAAACCCACAGGAAAGGACGGGGAACCTGAGTGTAACATGACCATTAGAGTATGATTTCATGAGCTTGTACAGCATCTTTCATCTAATGCTTACAGCCTCCAGGAAGTCTGTCACATTGATTGTGTAGCATGTGAGATACACACCTCTTGTGCTCTTTCCACATTCAGCCCACATTCCTCATTGATATGGTTGTGCACACTGCATAGGAGGTAGGTTCTTGCCAGTGTTGATGGAAAGCAATTACCATCCTTCACATTTGTGCTTTGACTACACCAGGGTGCAGTGACATCCTATGTTCTTCATTCAGTGGAGAAGAAGCACAAATAAGCCATAGTCTTTGTAGCCACTTTAGTTTGGAGACAAGTGTGGATTTATGGCACTCCTGCCATTGTTACTGGGAAGTTGTGATTCTAACCTATTAACTTTCATCAGTAACTTAAATATTGATCTCAGATTACCTGACCTTCTAAATGCTTAACTAAACAACGTCTTTGGAGGTTTAACCAAATTATGAAACTAAGATTTAAAAAAAAAATAATTTAGCAATGCTGGAACTGTATGGACAGGATTTACATTGTGATGAAGATGTTACTGTGCTGTGTTATAATCCCAAGAAGTTAGGGGATATTTTTCATTATGTCTCCTCTTGCAGTGCAATTAAAATTTAGTAGTGCATTTTATCTTGCTGTCTAATGAATCGTGCATAAATCGTGGGTGTAATTATTTTTAAATGGTATTTGGGAAACGAGAGAGCGTCTGAAACAACGCTTGGTTTTGACTTTGCTGGTGTACTTCTTCAGCTAATTGCTTAACAAATAGCAAGGAGTCTTTTCACACCATTTCTCAGCTGGGTTTGAGTCCAGGATAATGTTTTCGTGGAGGTGGATGTGACATTCAGGTGTGGAGTCGTTTCGTCTGGAAACGAGCGCAGCTTATTTTGGAACCCCTGCATGAGGTGGCATTGAACAAGGGGCACTCTGTTGAGACGCTTGTTCTCTGAAAGGCTGAGGCACTAACCTTGTGACCTACACATCGTCAGATCTCTTAAAATAGACACCGCAGAGAGAGAGTCACTGGAAAATTTCTATCTTTTCTTTCTGTGAATGAGTAACTAGCTCATCTGTTCTCTTTGCCTAAACAGAAGACTGCTGTTAAATTTCATCTGGAACGTAGGGAATTTGGAGGTAGTGCTGGGGGGTGGGGGTGGGGAGAGAGGCTGTATCTTTGTTATCACATTGGCTAGCAAATGGGAAAGTGATTATTTATGTATCAAAAACTATCCCATGCCAAAAATAGTTCTTTATGATTTTGTATCCATCTTCGGAAATTGGAATAATCCCGGAACTAGGACATAGAACTCAAGAATAACTTATTAACTCTCAATATGTTGCAAAGACAGGAGCTGGCGAGATGGCTCAGTGGCTAACCTTACTAACAAACCTGAGAACCTGAGTTTGACTCCTGGACCTCTGTGGTAGAAGGAAAAAAACTTAAACTGTGTCCTCTACATAAGCACTAAGACAAGCATGCCCTCCATAAACAAATATAATAAAACACTGAAAGAATACACACATACACACACACACACACACACACACACACACACACACACACACACACACGATACATGGATACATGTATTCCAAAGACAAAATTCAGGTCATTTAAAGTGTACCCTTATTCAGTGACTGGGTTCTTGCTGTCCATGGTGCTAACTTAGCTCTTGAGGTTACAGAGATCAAGGAACCTGTTAGGCAAGACCAGAATGGGAAAGGATAAATTACACTATCAGCTTGAATATTCTTCCACTGGGGAGCAGAGAAATCTAATTGTCGTATCCTAGACTATACTGTTTGGTTTTGTGTGTCAACTTGACACAAGCCGGAGTTATCACAGAGAAAGGAGCCTCCCTTAAGGAAATGCCTCCATGAGATCCAGCTGTAAGGCATTTTCTCAATTAGTGATTAAGGGGTAGGGGTGGGGGGGAGGGCCCATTGTGAGTGGTGCCATCCCTGGGCTGGTAGTCCTAGGTTCTATAAGAGAGCAAGCTGAGCAAGCCAGGGGAAGCAAGCCAGTAAGTAACATTCCTCCATGGTGGCTGCCTCAGCTCCTGCTTCCTGACCTGCTTGAGTTCCAGTCCTGACATCCTTTGGTGATGAACAGCAATGTGGAAGTGTAAGCTGAATAAACCCTTTCCTCCCCAGCTTGCTTCTTGGTTGTGATGTTTTGTGTAGGAATAGAAACCCTGGTTAAGACAATAGACTCTCATCCATTTCCCTTGATTAGCACACTCTCTTATCCACCTGCTTTGAGCAGAAAGAATCTTGAAAGGGCCAAACACAGACAAAATTGGAATCCAAAGAAGCTAAACTGAACCTCAGGCTTGGTATTCTGCCGACCAATGGGCACAAACATATGCAGAAGTAGTCAATGGAAGGTGTGTCCCAATCAAAAGGGAAGCTATGGGTGGGACAAATGGTAGCATGTTAGTGTGGCTGCAGAAAGCTTGAGTGATCAAGGAATGTGCCCACAGTCATTGGCATCAGGACTTTGGATGCAGACCAGAGGTTTGGGAAGAATCTGAAGAGACGCCCTTTAAGAGGATCACAGGTGGGTATCATCAGTTAAGGAGCAGGAATCGGGTTGGAGAACCGCACAGGAAACAGAAAAGGACCCTGTTCCCAGGCTTCAGGTGTTGGGTCTAAAATACAAGCCCAGTTATTGTAAGGGAAAGGACTTAGGAGCTGGAGAAGACCCAAGCCATGGCATTGGAGGTGCTTTGGATCCCTTGCCTGGCATAGCATTGCCTTCCATTGCAGGTCACAGCATTTCTTAACAGCAACTTAGAGAGAGCTCCATCCATGTGCACATGGGCTAGTACTGCCTTATCGGCTAAGCTGGCTTGAAATCCTATCTGTAATGAAAACAAAAGGGGGAAACAAACAAACAAACAAACAAACCAGACATATAAAACCTAGTTCACTGAATCTTGATGCCAGAGAGAGAAGCAATACCCTGCTCAGATATGCCTCTTATGCTGCCATGCTGTGAACCACAGCCTCTCAACCTCTGGTGATTTCCGGGTGGGCATAATTGAAGTAGAGCTCATTGCTTCTCTGCTATTTCATCTCATGAAGAAGAACAGTCGGGACCCGTGAATCCCTGTCTCTTCCACCTACATCTGTACTCAGATCAGACATCAATTAAGCACCCTGAGGGACCTAATGCCCTTGGAGGTACCTTCTTCAGATAAGAACATCTTTACTAGGACTTCTAAATTGCATAGCTAACCCACAGAAACACAAACCAGTTCCATGCCTTCTTGGTTTTTGCCTTAGAATCTCTGGTCTGGATATAGCTATGAAGACAAAATCACATGGAGGGATGTTAGACCTCCGTCTGGTCATAGGACCAGAGAACTTGAGGTACAGATTCTATCCTAATGGCAAGGGTGATTTATGCTGCCATATCATGTCATTTGCAGTGAGACCAGAGAAACTGGGCTGTGTGAAGAACAACCAGAAAGCAGAAGGCGGCAGTGTCAGTCAGCTATCACTATAGCAACAGGACAAAGACAGTTTAATTTATGGCTGGACTCTCAAAACTCATACAATTTTCAATAAAAAACAATGATGGCTATTTTTAAAGTAAAAAAAAAAAAAGAAATATATTGATATTTGAACCTTTCCATGACTCCTCCTCGTCTCATAAAAAGAGAGTCTCAGGGGAATTGCAGGATTGAATGAACAGGTAATTCCCAATTCACAATCTACCCTTCAGGGTCTGTTTTTTTCCAGCCTGATTCTTGCTGCATGCTTCTTTCTGCTTCAGAGTCACTACCAGGAAAGATTGAGAGGTTCACTGATTTGATTGATGGGTTGTGGCAGAGCCCTGGGAGGCTGGGACAGTGAAGGAGAGAGGATATGTTCATAGTGTAACCAGCATCCTGAGATTTGTCTTAGAGCAGAGTCCCAAAGGACCAAAATGATTGTGAGTGGCTGTTATTGAATCCTAAATCCACGGTGAATTTGACATCTTGCAACTGAAGAGCAGTGTTTGTGGTTTCCAGTGTTTGCAGGGAATGGGATTGGGGTGCCTGTGTTTGAGATCCCGGATTTGGAGTTTTTATTCATGACTTAAAATTCACATTTCTTTTAGGCCTCTACTAGGGATGTAAGCACTCACCAGAAGTGCCCTTCTCAGGGCATGGAGAGTCAAAAATCCTACTGTGTCATTGAAATGTCCATGCCTGATAACTTGGTGCTTTCTCACTAGCTTCTACCAGTTCCCATGAATGCGAGGGACATGGGCTTTTTGGAAGAAATTAGGGTCCAAACAGTAAGAAAATGATGTCATGAATATTCTCTTCTTGGAGGATGAATAAAGGAGTCGAGTCTGTTTAGTATATAAAATACATCACTCCTGAGGAAGTCTTTAAAAAGCTATCATAGGAAAGAGCTATAATTGTGGAGCCTGTGTTGTGTGCACATGTGTGTTTGTTCGTGTGCCCAAGAGCAACAGATAAAACCAGAGAGTAGGCAGAGTTAGGTGGGAGCTCAAGACAGGCAAGAGTCTGTTGGTACCCAGAGATGTTCACAGGCAGAATGCGAATGTGGGAGCTGCTGATTCTTGGGGCTTTTCCAGTTGGGGTTCCATAAGTGGTTAGTTACTGCTTAGCTTAGATGACTTTTCAAAGCCCTCTAAATCAAATAGTTCCTGCCGGCTGACACACGCAGGTAGACCTACTGATAAGATGGCCAGAAAGAGCACTGACCTGGGACCCAAGGAACCAGGAGTTCAGGCACAGTGCGACCAGAGTCAGTTTTATACTTTCTGGTCGGAACAGGAACACGTTCCTCTCCAACTTCAGTCTTCTTGTCTGTTGTTTTGTTCTACTGCTGTGCATACATTTGCATATATCTCCCGTTCGTTCTTGCCAGGGAAGAGCTTGGTTCCCTTCCACGTTCTGAGCCTCGGATTTGTTTTTCCGCTGCCTTGCCTAGAACATAAGAGCTACTGCATTGAATCTCTTAGGACAAGACTTTCTGAGCTGTGTTTTTTTTGTTTGTTTGTTTGTTTGTTTTTGTTTTTGTGGGATGAGGCAGAGTCTGACACTTGGAGCTGCTGGAAAAGGAAAAGCATTTCTGGTGGTAATGAAAGGAGGGTCTGGGGACTAGAGGGTTAGGGAGGGCCAGGAAGAACAATCAAGGTCTGGGCAGTAAGCGTTCAGGAGGCAAGAGATGCAGTCAGCCAACAGGAGCTAGAGTCCTAGACTAGCAAGTGGAAGCAACAGGGAGTAGTGTTAAAGACAGAAACTCAGGATAAAATAAGAGATCAGATACCAGGACTAGGACTCCAAAGAGTCTCAGGAATATAGAAGAATTTTAGTTATCAGAGAGTAGGAGCAGTGACTAAACAGATAGAAGTTTGATACCAAAACCCAGAGGTCATAGACGAGCCATTCCTCCCCTGCCTATGAAGCAGAGTAAATACTGAACAGGCCGGTGACAACCTTCAGGCTCTGAGCTGCATGATGACTTCCTCCTGGCCTCCTCTATAGATGGTCTTCGATGCTGCTACACTGAGACTGTAGCTGTGTAATATGATTCCCAAGTGGCAAGATAGATGGTATCAGGTCTGATATTGGTGGCTTCCGGGGAGCATGATCCCAGGCAGCTGAGGGTAAAATAATATTCTCTAAAGGTATTCCCCAGGACCTGCATAGACAGCTTATGTGGCAGGGAATCAAAGTTTCAAGTGGGATTACAGTGGCTAGTTCATCAACTTCGAAACTGGGAGATTATTCTGGAGTATCCAGGTAGATCCAATACAATCACAAATGTATTCCAAAGGGAAAGAGGAAGGCAAGGGCGTCTATCTGAGTGATAAAGGGGTTGGGGAGGGTCCAGCTGTCTTTGGGTGATGGTAGAGCTCCGAGAAGGTAAGCGTTCTTTTTCTGGAATTGCCTGAAGAGTAGTCCTGACAATGTAACTTTTAGCCAGTGAAGTTTGTTTCACATTCCTAACCCGAGGAATGTGTTCTATGGAAGCCACCAGCTCTTTGGTAATTTGTCACAGGTACAGTGGGGGACTAATTTTCCTAAGAAGGAGCTGACTTGTCACCCTATGTACAATTCGCATGCTGTCGTGGGGTCCCACAGCCTAAGGGCAGCCACGACTGTGGGCAGGACATTCTGGAGAAGCTGGAAGTCTGTCTTCATAGGCATCTTATTCTTTGGGTAGAGTTACTCTCCCACACCCACGCACAGCCATTGGCGACTGTTTTTCAGGTAGTACACATGTTGCTCTCCCGAGTTTTGAAAGTTTGACATATGTCCTCTGCCTTAGCTGCCATTCCCTTTCTCCCTCTGTTAGTGTGCGTTCTCAAATGTAATGCTGGGCTTCTGAATCCCCACCCCCAGATGTGCCCTGCCTGTAGCTGTTCCACATCTGAGATGCTCTTCACTCTTCCTGTGTGTATCTAAGCACCTCCCATCCCGCTAAATCCTCTATAGGCCTCTCCTAGTCTTTGGGGAAACGTCCTGCTTTGGGAAACCTCAGAGAATATGTTATGGGCTTTTGCATAAGTCATAGGTAAATCCCAGTAATTATTAGTGAAGGACTTAACTTTTCTGTATCTCCTTTTCCTTACTATGATGACTATATGAGCCAATAACATAATCAGAGGACACATCTGCCACATTATTATAGTACCATGAATGGCTCTGTCCATTCCAGAAAGGCAGCTATTTTTACTGACTCTGTTCTGGACTTTTCTCTGGGACATAAAATTTGCACACGAGCTGTTCTATTGTTGGATGTCCAAGGCGAATCCACTGGGTTAATTTACTTTGCCACTTGTTCTCAAAGCTTGCATCATAAAGGAGTCATATCTCCATAGCTATTCTCCCTTCTGGCGCATTCCCAGACACCAGCTTGACTGCAGTGATTTTCCAGGATAGTGAATGATAGAAAAATAGAACTTGGTGTTTGGTTCCTACATAAGAACAAGTCTGAGTGTAAAAGTGCAGGCTGATGTGCAGAGTCAGAGGAACCTGGCAGAGAAGATGAGTCAAAATAACTGAGCATGGTGGGGGATGCAGCTCAGTGATAGTGTTCTCTCTATATATAGTCTCTCTCTCTCTCTCTCTCTCTCTCTCTATATATATATATATATATATATATATATATATATATATAATCTATCTATCTATCTATCTATCTATCTATCTATCTATCTATCTATCTATCTATCTAAAATTGAAGAAAAAGAGTCCATGCATTTGAGAGAGAGCAACAGAAGAGATTTAGGAAGGGTTGGAGGGAAGGAAATGAAAAGGGACAAATGATGTAATTATGATGTAAATTCAAGTATGAAAAAATTAGGATTAAAATACTTTGGAAGAAAGAATAATGAAAGAGGAAATCTGAAACCTAGAAAGGCATCCTTGCAGGCAGTGCCCATATTCTGCCATAAATTGAAGAGAAAGTTTAGATTGTGAATACACAGTCTGAATGGGTAGGTGATGCTGTATCTCCTATGAGAGGGTTCATTAATGTGCGTGGCAAACATGTTGCTTATCTGAAACCTGTTCACCTCGTACCCTAGACGTTAAGTTGGTTGTGAGTAGGCGTAACATAGGTGTCATTCTATGCCCAGACTAGAAATGTGAGGAGATGTGAGCCTTTAGTGATGATCTGGAGTTGAGTATTGCTGTTCCTGGAGTGACTAATCTATCCCGCTGATGTTCTGTCCTTTCGGGTTTCTGTTTCACCTGGAAGCTTTTATGAATGCATCTATCACTCCCAGAAAAAGTGGATCTTGAGATCAGTGTTTTATAAAATTCCCAAACTTCATTAGCCTGACAGTAATGACACTAAAGTGCGCAATAGCCTTTCTTTCATTTTTGACGTTCCTGTGGTGCCGAACCTGCCTTAACATACTGGGAAATCCCCGCAGCCTAGCCCTGAGACCTGCTTAGCAGGGACCCTGGTGTTGCTTCCTCAGTCTTGCTGCCAAGCTTGCTATCGTGTTTGGTACACAGAGCAAATATCTGTTGGATGTGTAGAACTGGGAGCAAACGTTAGAATAATGATAGGTATTGAAATATTTATGGCTTCATTTTCAGGTGAATAGCCTTGGTTAAACTTCAAAGACAGTGGTGGCTCACTTTCTTGACTTTACAAAAAGCTTTTTCTGAGGAAGGATGGTATAGATTGGGATCTAAGACATAAACCCAACCTTTGGAGGCAGACCCTCTTTTAAATTCTAGGTTACCTATGCAAGTTTGCATACATTTTGTTTGTACACTAGCCTTCAAATGCATTGTAGAAGGAGGATAAGAAAACAGATGATACATACTGAAAAGCCTGGTGTAGTGCTCACTGTAAGGACAGGGTGAATGCTTTGTCCTATATAAATATACATAAGTATGTATCAGCATATATGTCAACCCTTATAGTTGGTGAATAAGGATCCACTGAAATGCACAGGCTTTCCAGACCACCTTGTAGTTATTCCCACATATGTACAGAGCCATGAGAGATCTGTGTCGGCCCCATGGGAAAGCTCCACCCTGAGGCTGAAATAAGCAAGACTAGCCTGCTGGTGTCAGCCGTCACAGGATTAGCGGTATTCTCATTTTGTTTTCTATTAAGGGTGACGCCTTTTGACTATGTTTTTTTTTTTTTCCCCACTGACTTGCCATTTATAATTTTTCAAGGGTTATGTCGAGGAGCTGTTAAGTGTCCCTAAAGCAAGCAGGGGGAGGTATGGCAAAAACACATGCACTAGTTCAGTTCTTTCAAGTCTTAGTTAGGATACTGCTGGCCATGGATTCGATCTGTGCATTAAGTAGTGTATCGTAAACAAATACACAACAATATAATGTGCTGATCCATTGATCAGAATGTGATGGCAAGCTCATGCGCTTCCTTTTATAGCACTAGCTTACCACTCACTGTTCCTGGCCACAATTTAAAAACTATTATGAATAATGAGAACTGACTATGTATATATCTAACAAAAATTACCCTATATTCATTTCTAAACATTAGGCTTCAAAAAGTCTGCTCGTTACTCTGCAATGAAATAAAAACTAACATTTAAAAAAAACCCCTAAATATGGTTAAACTGTGTGGAGCTGAGTAGCCCGACTGTAACTTAATAACAGAGCCAGTAAGCAAGGCTGGTAATTGCAAAGCCATTATATGAGGAGAATCATAGTCATGGTTTCATTTAATCTTTGTGCTTTGTCATACATATAGCACAGTAATGTATCATTATTAGGAACATCTTACTGAAGAAGGAGAGACCTGCAAGTGAGTAACTTGTACCGTGTACAGTCAGACTTGCAAAGCAAAAGGCAGGAGAGTTGCAGAGTCCAGGACTGAGCTCTGCTCCCCAGTGGTAAGTCATGGGTCATAAAATGACCTGCTGATTTTTGGTCACTTCCAGTAGTTCAAACTCCAGGGCTCACACTAGGCGACCAGTAGCAACACAGCCTCAAGGACAGATATTTATACTTTTGCAATGGATCATTTTTCCTTTTGAGGAACAATGAGCAGGAATGGGAATTTGAACAAATCGGCTATGGCTTCTGCTACTCAGCTTCTATGTGTAAGTGTGTTGACTGAATATTTCTCTTTGCCTTTATCCCCTGGGCAAGAGAAGACAGATCTTCAGGAGTCTTCCATGAATTTCCATGCCAGACACAGACTTGCTTATTTGAGTTCTCTGTAGAATGAATAAAGATCAGGGTATTCTAGGTCTGTTTGAAAGTTACATAAATTCAAGTGTTGAATAATGTATGCACCCCAGGTTCCATCCACACCTCCTATTTGCATATGAGATTTTATAGACCATTACGGTTCTATCTTCTGATTCAGGTTCCTTAGATTGCTTGGCATAATCTCTCTCGATACCTGTTTTCATAGCTGCGTGCAAATACAAGAAATAGCTTTGTGGAATTGCAAATCATCTCATTTTCTTTTTCTGGGACCTGAAGCTTAGAGGGGTGGAATCAGCTGTCCAGGACATGCAGGTGGTTGGCAGCAGGAACACTTCTCTTCTCTTTTATTTATCCCTTCAGAGTATCCTTTTGAAGGAGAAATCACACTGGCCAGTTCCTGGATCACTCTCTGGTCACTAGGGCTTAAATGTGTCAGCCCTGGGAATGACATGAGTTGATGTCTTTTGGCCATGACTTTTGTCATGCAGGTTTGGAACAATGATTTGATCAAGTATTCTGTCTAATTGCATTTTTAAACTAAAGATACAAGATCAATGAATTAAGGGTTTTAACACTTCAACTACTGTCCCTTCTCCCCTTTCCCGGGCCAAATGTGGAAATGTAATCATCTCATATACAGATAATTCCTCTTTTGAAAGTGACTTAGTTTGCCACTGGTTGACAGTGGAAATGAGTTGTTAAGAAGCCAACACACAAAGCTTTGTTAGTATGAGAAAGAAAGGCTGTTCATTCATCTCAGCATTTATATTAAAGTCACTGTGTACATGTGTTCAATAAAAGGTTGTTCTCAAAGGTTGTTCCAGTGGTGTCAGAAAGAAGTGATACCAGGAGCTTGTGAACCCTTGCCTGTTTTCATCTAAGGCAGATGACACAATACCGGCCCTAATATCTCCACTGTGGAACATACTTAACAGCTAGAGATGTGATAGAAGTTTTGCCTGCCTTCCCACCCAGAAATGGAATTTCCCAAAGGCTATAGACTTTAATTCCCTGTTGTTTGAAGACTCAGTAAAGAGTGAGGGTCTTGTTGTGGGTGAGAGTAACCTATGAATGTTGGCTACCAGGCAACTACTGTCATAAGTGACACAAAGGCTTTTAACTACCGTCAACTCAACATTTCTCCTTTGGGTGATTAAGAGAGCTTTAGGACCACAGAGGACTTTAAGTAGCCTTCTGGATGCAGCCAAATGAGTCCCTTCACCATGTCTATGGAGGAGTTTAGCGGCAGAGTAAAATGATCAGCTTGCTGCACTTACCATCCTGGAACTGGCAGCAGGAGACGTGGTCAGTCTTAGGATGTGCACACAGAAGGAGCACCTTGCTATTCAGACACAACTGGCAGCAACTGCCAGTCAACGAGCTGTGGTAGGAGCCCAAACCAGGTCTAGCCTGTGAGATGGGGAAGATGCTCATCAAGTAGGCATTATGCCCGAAACAGTGAGCAGTGAACCCTGAACATCCCTACTCCTTGAAGTTCCCACAGATCTTGAATACCAGTCTTAAAGGACCGTGTTTCCTCTTGATTTGACAAACATATCTTAACAGGTGATGTGCTGGAATAAGTAAGCATTTTATTGCTTTATATTTAGGAAATTTAGATATCTATTTTTATCTATATATTTCTATATCCCTCTATAAATCTATTTATTTATTATTTAGATATAAATACTTTTCATATTTAGATTTAAATTTTCTCTGACCATGAAGTTTAATTAAAAAAAAAAAAAAAAAGGCCAGTTCCCATCAATGTCTGTAGTTCCCCCCTCTCTTTAGGGACACAGAAAAGGCCTATAAATATACTCAGTGGTATCTCTGCCTCTAAGCTTGGGCCTCATTGAGATTACTCCAAATGTGATTACTCCAGGATGCTGTTCGATACTGGACCTCAACAGGCTGCCCACTAGGTCCAGGACTTCCATTGAACTGGGTCTCTCTCACCTTTCTTCCTTGGCAGGCTTTGCCCTGAGGGTGTTAGCATCTCCATGCTGAGTTCTAGAAGACAAGACCAAGGTTTCTCAGTGTGAGTTTCTGAAGAGCGCCCTAGACCTATTCTGAACTGCTCTCAGGGTGCCCAGAACTCTGTTGATTTTCAGGACCTTCCCTTTCCTCTCTTGTTCCTATGGAGTCAGCTGCTGTCCTGACAGCAGGCGCATTCCTCTTTCATGTTCAGATTCCTTCCCCTCCCATACTACTGATCATCAATACAGTTCACTGCATCTTAAGGTAGGAGAGCCAGGCCTTTGGGTTTTGGCTTTGTGTTTAGAATACAGTAGACAACATGTTAATTTTTATAAAGTGTGTCGACAGGGAGTTGGCTCAGGAAAACAGAAGCTTAGCAATCTTTTTTCTTTTTCTTTTTTCCTTTTTAAACTCGGAGAGCCTTCAAAGAAACTGCTTCTCGGGTGGATTTCCCACTAAGTGATTTCTACTTGTCTGCTAAGTGCATGGGAACAGAGGGCTTTAAATTTTCCTAAGATTTTTCAAGAGCATTTTGTTGTATTATGAGTTACAAAGGAGAGATTAAGGGGACCCTACTAAGCCTTTTCAATTTCCTCTGCAGGCCATAATTTTTTATTGTGAGTGAAGGATGGCTACAGGCAGGATCTAGAAATTTTGAGCCAAGGCCTCAACACTGGGAAGTTAGGGAGAACATTAGAAGCTGGCAGTCCCCAGTCATCTGTGGGATTGACGGCCACCAGATTGCTACCTGTTGAGATCACTTGCCTGAGAAGCAGGCATAGGCTGAAGCCCACTCCTTGGTTCGAATAGTGATCTTACCTTGATTAATACAAACTGCTAGTCATTAGCCCCCGTATTTTGCTTTCAGCCAGCATAACAGCTGAGCTCTGACTTTTCTCCTTCTGTTAGTAAATCTAATGCATAGAGGGTATTGGGTGAAGCTAATTCCAGGTGGAAAAGCATTTACTACAGTTTTTTTTTTAAATACAAAGGGGGAGGTTAGTTCACACATTTTGTGAACCCTGATATTGAAGCGATTGCTGACAGGAGCCTGGTATAGCTGTCCCCTGAGAGACTCTGCCAGACCCTGACAAATACAGATGTGGATGCTTGTAGCCAACCATCAGACTGAGTGTGGGGTCCCCAATAAAGGAGTTAGGGGAAGGACTGAAGGAGCTGAAGGGGTTTGCAACCTCATGGGAAGAGCAACAATATCAACCAACCAGCCCCCCCACCCCCCAGTGCTCCCAGGAACTAAAGCACCAACCAAAGAGTATATGTGGAGGGACCCACGGCTCCAGATGCACATGTAGCCGAGGATGGCCTTATCTGGCATCAGTGGAAGGGGAGCCCCTTGGTCCTATGAAGGCTCCATACCCCAGTGTAGTGGAATGCGAGGGTACTGAGGTGGGAGTGGATGAATGTGTGGGGGTGCACCCTCATAGAAGCAGGAGGAGGGGGATGGGATGAGGTTTTGTGTGTGTGTGTGGGAAACCGGGAAGGGGGATAACATTTGAAATGTAAATAAATAAAATAACCAACAAAGACAAAACAAAACAAAACAAAACAACAACAACAACAAAAACAGAAAAAGAAGAAGAATTTTGCTCTTCAAAGTGTTTATGCCACATCCAGAGATAGAACAAATTCACAAAATCCCATCTCATGCACCTGTTTCCAGAGAGATCCCATTTCGTTTGCCTCCCACAGCTTGTTTGCTGCCGCGGTGGCCTTCCCCTGTCCCACTGGAAATGATGGTGCTGAAGTCTTCTCCCCTGCTTCAGTTACCAACTGCAGTCTGCATGCCTGAGCATCAGGGGTCATTAAGTACCTCTCTTCTAAAAGCCTGCCCTTCCTGGCCCATTCTGCTTCCTTCTCAAGCTGCTTTGGAAGACAGAAGGCTATCAGGCCAAATTCCCTCATCTCCACCGTGTCTCAAGTATTACTAAGTTGTGCTTCAGCCTCCCTTCTGCCGTTTAAGTCATTTTAGATCTTCAGTGCATATGTGTGCACCTGCCTTCATGTGTGTGTGCGCGTCTGGCTTTGCTTCTTAAGCCAGCTCTCTGGCTCTAACATACCCTCCCTAGCCCCCTCCCAGGTATCTTGTTCTGCTGTAGAAGTTTCGGGTTTCTGTGATAACAACAAGGCTACAGAGGCACACTCTTCCATGGCCCTGACCTTGCTAGTTCAGCTCCTTTCAGGATAGAACAGCAGTGTGACACTAAGGAAAGAACATGAGCCGTGAGGAGGTTTGGGTCCCAGCATGGTTGAAAACACATTTTCAGACAGTTGTGGAATCCACACAGGAAAAGCCACAAAAGTCATATACTCATCTTGGGCAAAGTCATGAGTTTGAATCTAGTGTGATTTTGTTACCAATACTATATTGTTTTGAATTTGTTGGCGTTATCATTTTTTTTTAAGAAAGCATATAGACTTTTAATAAAAATAGTACTGGGAAATTGGGTTAAAATATGTCCGTTCTGGCATTGAGGTTCCCGAGGTGGACGGTTTGGTATAGAGTGTGGTGCCAGCATATGGCAAAGCATATGGACTAATGGAGCGCCATGCTTGGGAAGGTTGCTCTGAAGGTAAGCCCATGCTGGAGAGTCTCCCCCATTGGGACTGCTGCCAGCTTTTAAGGCACCCAAGTGGCACCTACAAAGCTTTAAGGCCTACTGTTGTCTATTTGCCCAAGGGGATTTTGAACCAGTCAATCAAGTGATGCCAGAGAACAGTGACATTTGAACCTCCCTCAGCTGATTCCAACTCGGCCACGACAGAGAGCCACTGAGTCCCCTAATTTTTCCTAATTTTTCCAAAGTTAATCTGCACATGAGTTACCTGAGACTTTGCAGATTACAGGGTTCCATCTCTTGGTTGAGGCATGACCTGAGATGAACTCACTGACAGGGGGTGTTTGTTCTTGGTGGGGGGCATGCACAGGGGACCAGATTTGAACTACCTGTTCTCTCTCAATGGCTGTCATTGGCTCATGCAGCCTCATCCATGGAAACTATTCATATCCTCATGGATTCAACCTCTGTCATTTCTGTATAGCAGTAATGATGTGTGTTGATGAAGCTGTAGTGAAATTAATGACAATGGCTAATTCACTTGGTAATGTCTGCTTTGTGTAGTCCTCTGGGGAGTGAACTAACTTGATGGTTTTCCAGTTGTGGAGAGACTTGCCAAGCCTAAAAAACTCCTTCCTAATTTGCACACACCCTCTGTTCAATGGCCTTACTGCTCAGTTTGAAAAGCAGTAGTATAAAACCTGGGGTGCCCCATTCTTAGAGACCAGGGTATTTTAGCCTTTAACACTGTGGCTGCTCTTGGTGTAAATGTTGGAAGAAACCTACCCAATCCTAGAGTGCAGTAGCTCATCTGTGTCACCAAGTGGTCACATGAGATTCTAGAGTTGCTTTGGCGTTTTGTAGAGCTAAGCCACACATAGTTAATGTTGTACGTTTGGTCATTTTTCTGAGACAGTATCTCTGTGTAGCCCTGGGTATTCTAGAACTCACACTGTAGATCTGGCTAACCCTCACCTCAGAGATCTGCTTGCCTATGCCTCCTGAATACTGGGATTAAAAGCATGGGCCACCACCACTTAATATTGTGCTTTTAATACAAAGTAGAGTCCATTTTTATAACTTGAAAACCATATAGGGTTTTGAGGTCAGTGCTAACGTAGAGTATATACATGAGGAATCTCAGTACTGGAGTGAGGCAGAAACCAGAAAAGCCCTCCTGTGAAGGGAAGGTGGTGTGGGTGAAAAAGCAGATGTGTTCGTGGGAGTTCTGCTCAGAGAACAAGGCCAGGCTCCCTTCCCACCAGGACTTCCAAATGTTCTGCTTTTTTCCTGGCCCAGGACTGCCAGGCTGCTTCTCTTTCTCCAGATTTAGTAGTGGTGCTTTATGTTGGACACGCTTCTCGCACTGATCACTGTTCTCATCCCTGATTCCTCTATAAATAGTCATGGGCTATACGACATGATCCAGGAAGCCGGTGCTCCAGTTGAATAGCTGATGCTGTGGGATAAGTAAATTATTTCCTACCCCTGAGTGTCGGGTATGGGTTGGGTGGAATGGGAAGGCTAACCGATTAAAAAGATCCCCACCTGGCGCCAGTGCAGGTGTCAGTTGCGCAGTCCTGCTGCTCCGACCTTCCCTTCTGTGATCTAGGTAGTGCTTCTGGCTCAGAACACTTTCTGGGAGGAGCTCCTGTCAGCAAAGCCATTGCACTGGCCGTGAGTGTTGTTGCCTCTTGCCTGTGCTGGGTAAGACATCTAAAGTTAGGAGCTGGCATCCTGTCTAGAGGTCTCCAGTTTAACAGGTGGTGAGTTAATTCCTGCCCAAGCAATAAGCCACAGTTCACCCTTATATCTGATTTCACTTTTTAAAAATGAATCCGAAAATAAATCAGGAAAAATTTCGGACTTCTACAACTCACAAGTTTAAGTTGTGTACTGTTTTTGAACAGAGTGATGAGATCCCTTGCCTTGCTCAGGCCTGCTCAGGATGTCAGTCACTCTTTGGTACAGTGTATCAAAGTCAGATTCCCTATATCCCTGTTTGCTACTTAGTCATCACCATGGGTGTCAGGTAGACTACCCTGGTATCCCAATACTCATGTTCAAAGGACCCTAATGTAGTCAATAATGGCTCCAAAGTGCAAGGATAATGGTGCTGGCCATTCAGACATGTCAGGTAGCAACATAAAGCACATCCCGTAAAGATGAGGGTAAGCAATCTCAATTGAATTTAAAAGAAGAAGATGAGGAAGAGGAGGAAGGAGAGGAGAAAAGGGAGGAGAGGGAGAGGAGGAGGGAGAGGAGGAGGAAGAGGAGGAGGGAGAGGAAAAAGAAGAGGAAGAAGAGGAAGAAGAATGAATAGTCTAAATGTGCTAAGATATATAGTAATAGTGAAACATTGAACACCTGAATGGGTATCTGAGGTCTCAGAGGGCTATCCCACACTATCATAAAGTACAATGGGTAGAATGTTATAATTCTTAATGTATCTGAAGTTATGCTACAGTGTGTATCTTCAGAATTTTTCTACTATGCCCTTTGGTCAAAAGAAATACCTCTCAGATACATTTACCAAATAGCTAGATCTAAACAATTTCAAAAGTTTGTTTTGATACCTTGGCCATTTGAAAATATAATACAAATCAAATGAGAGAGAAAACTTAATCTTTTCATTTTATATTTCAATAGCCTTTTTGAGTAAGGAAGGTTTTTGTCTGCTGGACACTGTACAGTATCACAAACCTTGGCAAGAAACCTTGATACCTCCTCATTGATCAGTTGATTAGCTCTAGGTAAGATCTAAAAGTTTAGGTTCCCAGAAATAGTGATGTGGTGTTGAATGGCAAAGATGTGGGTTTCCTTGAGCTAGTAGCTCCCGTGGGATCCAAAAGACTTTGCTGCCTTCAGATGTTAACATCCTTTATGGATTTTTATATGAGTTCCGTGCACTTTCTCAGGCCAACTCCACCAAGGGGTTGGGAACTGTGACTGCAACCAACAATCCTGCTACTCAGAGGGAGTGAAGCATCTCCCCTAGGAAGAATCTGCAGACGCCATGCCATGAGACCTTCTCTGAGAGAAACACAGGAGTCTACAGAGAGCTGTGTTCCCTGATTCAACATCAGCCACTATTACCAAGTCAGGGGATGCCCTAAGCAAGCTTTGGCTCTTTCTCGGATGTAAATTAAGTTATAGAGAGTGAACCTCTTTCTTCCCTTAACCAAGGCTTTACCATGCACAGGCCCGGTACCCAGCACCTGAGCTGGATCAGTGAACAAACAGATGATAACCCTTGTTCTATGGAAATTACATTCTAAATTCTTGTTAGTAGGAAGTTATAAAAGGCTTTTTCATCGTCTCTAAAGTTCTGTGTAATAGCCTATTTTTTTCTCAGAGATGAAGATTCTGCAGAACACAGGCGTTCTTAAGATATTTAGATCCTAATCAGTGACTGAAACTGGAGGGAATTATTCTGTATTAATGAAAACTACTGATCTAGAGCTACCGTCTTAATGAAGACTGATAACATAGGCATGCGGGTGGGTGTGGAAGCAAGCTCTGTTAGCAGGCTGATTATGCTAAGAATGTTGATACACAACTGAATCAGAATGCAGTTCTGGGGAGTTGTCTTCCTCTTTGCTCATTCTTGAGAAATACACAATGGTATATAGCTTGAAACAGCACATACTACAGTGTCTAATTTGTAGTGCGGCGTGTGTGTGTGTGTGTGTGTGTGTGTGTGTGTGTGTGTGTGTGTGTTTGTTTGTTTTTATTTTTGGGGTTTTTAAATTTAATTTAATTTTATTTTTTTGCATGGGGAACAGCTTTGGGGTTTCTCCCGTGAGAAGAGGAGAGGAGCTTAACTTTATCTAAACAAGTAGAACCCTTTTTGGTCTTTTAAAGTACTGTAAAAAACTGCTTTTCTCCTCTGGGTCTTCTGTGAAGTCAGGAGACACAGGTCCTCTTATATTATATTCTGGCACGCTACCTTTCCTCCATCTTAATTCCAGGAAAATCAACAATAAATTAATAAATAAATCATTGCAAACGAAATCTTCCGAGATTTAAAACCTGGTTGTGGCGCTGCAAGTCTCCAGAGTCATGTTTTCCCAGGCTTTGTACTAAAACATGGTAGCATGAAATGCAGCCTGCACATAAATTATAAAATAAAAATGCTTGCTTCCACACCAATGAGCACATATACATGAATATTAAAAAATTCACAATCCAGAGTAGAAACAAGCACTGCTAAGGTTCTTATTTGTACCCTTACAGTATCTGTACATAGTTTTATGTTCCGAGTGTAGACATATCATT
Source organism: Mus pahari (assembly GCF_900095145.1). Taxonomy (NCBI): domain Eukaryota; kingdom Metazoa; phylum Chordata; class Mammalia; order Rodentia; family Muridae; genus Mus; species Mus pahari. The sequence continues at coordinate 41,851,611 of NC_034608.1, forward strand.
TTCATGTGTGATTTGCTTTCATACCCTGTGCACAGTATAATCTAGTTCCTTTACTTTATGTCCTATCCTGAGTGTCTCAGTAGGTCACCTCCTACTTTCTTAAAACATGCTCATATTGTTTTATTTCCTATTGCTGTATGGTATTTCAGAATATGGATACCTACATCACCTATGACATGTGTGCCTACTTTGTTAGCTCTGTGACTGTTGTGTTGAAATTCTCAAAGCTTTCACATTTAGATTTCAGAAGATATTTATTAAAACATACCCACACCAAGTAAATGTGATCAAAAGTCCATGGTGTCTTCCTGCCTTCCCTCCCTCCCTTCCTCCCTCCCTCTGTCCCTTCCTCCCTCTCTCTCTTCCTCCTTCCCTCCCTCCCTCCCTTCCTTCCTTCATCACATGCACACCTAACAGTGTGCACATCTAAGTAGAAGTGGGTCCTCGCATGGCGGCACTGAGTTGAGGCAGGTGCCTGCAGAGGCTCAGAATAGCTTGGTGATGGAGTGATTTACACTGGCAGATGGGTCTGCAGCAGCACTTAATGATCCACTCAGATGTCCTATCTATATATTTGGGGGAGAAAGTGACAATTGCTGAAGAATTACTACTGTCATTAATCTGAATTAAGATAAGAAAGAAGAAAGACAGTCCATCATAAGCACTGGAAATCAATTTCTTTTAAGGGAAAAATGCACAATTTCGAATAATGCCCTTTGACAGAAGATGCTGACGCCTGCGAAGTGCATTTGGGCTCGATGTGATGGCTCATTTGGCCTATTGATCCCAAGGCACCGTTGTTAACCAGTTGCCATAACTGTGAAGCTGGTCACACAGCAGGGTCTCTGGACTTTGCTGTTTCCTATGCTACTTCTTACTAGAATGCCCTAGGCTAAGTGGTTCTTTCCATGAGTGCCAAATTGTACCAATGGCCATTCAAGAATCTGGGGCAGGTGAACTAAGAAAGTAAAAGGGCTAACAGAAGTTGGAAGGATTAGCATTGCAGATAAGAATGTCAAGGCAAGAAAGCCACATACTTTAAGTGAAGCAGGTCCCTGGCTACAACTCCATGGCATATGCTCCACGTCAGAGCAGCCTGTGCATTCTTACCTCAATATTTAGAGAGTACTGAGAAACAGTGGGGCCATGAAAAGGAGAAGTGGGGAGGTGGTAGTATTAATGATGGAGATTCAGAGAGAGTGAGAGGGACAAACATGGAGAGGAAGGTCAAGAGGGAAAGGAGGGGTGATAAGAGGAAGAAGACTGACAGAGTGAGGAAGATTGCCAGGGAAGAAGGTAAGACAGAAGAGAGAGGGCTTGGCAGATGTGAGGAGGACATGAGGGGGGAGAGAAAAAGGGAGAGGGGATGTAGCCATCAGTGTGGTATTAAAGAGAACCCCTCTCTGGGAGCTGGTGGCTGGTGATAGAAGTCGGTAATGACCCATTGCTTATTCAACTTGTGATGCCCCTTGATGACCTGGTAGTGCATTCTGTTGGCTTCATTGAAACACCTACCCCTAAGCTTCTCACAGATTTTTCTTTTCCTAATGTGACATGAAGGCAGCTTTTTTTCCTCCAGAAGGTAGGGGTGGACCCAGCAGGTTTTCCAGTATCAGCTCTGAGAGTGTCTTATCTGTAAAACCTCCCAGTATCAGCCAGTATCGGCCAGTATCAGCCATTTTAGGATGATTGGTACTTTACCAGTCACTTTTTGACTAAAATGTCTGACTTAAGAAGAGGAATTGTTTAGCACAGAGTTTCAGAGGGTCCATTCTTTGTTGGCTTGTCCCCCATGCTTTTGGGCAGAGAGTCATTGTAAGTGGGGGGCCCAGGGGAGGTGTGCTGAAGACTCCTGTTCCTGGAAGTCATGTAGTCCCCGCAAGACATGCCTTCAGGGACCAAACTCCTCCAAATGGCCCCATCTCCTTCCTATCTCTACCTCCCCAAAAAGCCAGCAGATAAATCTACCAAGAGATGAATCCATTCACCTCTTCAGAGCCCCCAGGATCTAGTAATCCCTGGAGACACCTGCATGCTTTCCTTAATGTCTGAGTCATTTCTTAATCCAGCCAAATACATCAGCAGAAGTGAAAATCACAATACCATGACAGAAGCCAGAGACGCAGTCTGGACTCTAGGATAGGTACAACTTCCCACTTGAAAGTGAAGTTTCTAGAACAGTGTGCACAGTTTATAGTCTTTGAAAAATAAATAGGCCATTCTCCAAAATGATGATGATTAGAAAATAGTGACTTTCAACTTACCTAATTTAGCATTTCTTAAAGAAAAAGGAAGCCTTAGGTGTAAATCCTTACTTTGACAAGCTGCTAGCCCCGACCCCCTGCTTAGGTGTAAATCCCTCCAAAATCTAGTCACCCCTTGGCTATCATGACCCACGTTTCCTAAACCCTTTGTGGCATAATTATGAAGAAAAAAAGAAATTTTTGCTTCCATCTAAATTTACTTGCTTATATTGTTGACCATTTACTTACTAAGTGGTTAGTTAGTTGTTCCTTCATTCAAAGAAAAACACATATTATACAATACTAGCTGGTCACCTCTCATGCAGAGTAGGGTTGCAAGCAGAGTTTCTTCTTGTGGACTAAAGCAGTATTTTGACAGCAGGGCAGACACTGCTCAAATCAGCTGGTGGTTTTGTCAGAAAACACGGACAGGGGTCAAAGGTGCATTATGATTCCAGGTTACTTTTCAAGACAACTCACCTAGGAGCCCTCTGTTGAGATGCTGTTGTTCCCTGACAGCCATGTTCAAGGCAATGCTGAAGAATCTGAATTGTGTTTAAGGCTGGGGATGTGAGTCTTCTAAGTCAAATCTGAGGGCTTAATTCCTAGAGAAACTGGACTCTGCTTGGGTTATTGTTCATCAGCTTCAGATCCATGACCTTTTAGTCAAAGCATTTAGGCTGAAAATATTTTGAAAATGAGAAAATTCAGGGATATATATATATATATATATATATATATATATATATATGTGTGTGTGTGTGCTGTATATATATATAATATATACATACACACAGATACATATCTATCTATATAAATATATATACTGTGCTAATTTGCTTTTGATTGTGCTCATAAACACCATGGCTAAGAGCAACTTGGCGAGGAAGGGGTTTATTTCAACTCACAGATCACCATTCTTCACTGAGGAAGTCTAAGGCAAGAGCTACTGCTCACTGCCTTCCTCTCCATAGCTTGCTCAGCTAGCTTTTATACAACCTGGGTACACCTACCTAGGGATTGGCGCTACCCTTAGTGGACCAGACTCTCCAATATCAATTAACAATTTACAAAATTTCCCACAGACATGTCCATAGCCGATCTGATGGAGGCAATTTCTCAACGGGATTTCTTTTCTGTAGTTTGCATCAAGTTGACCATAAAAGCTATGGTACACATGCTGGTACATGCACCGCATGTCTTGAGTGTATGAACCTGGGAAAAGAGTTAATTAATAATTCTGTTGCAGTATGCTTCACACTAGCGGGTATATAGCCTATAAATACTATTGCATGACTTCAGGTCAAGTGCTTGTACTAAATGAGTCATGGAGAAATTTGATTATTCCTAGTTCTTTCAAAAATGTTTTTGAATTGCAATGAGGGATTGTGCCTATATACTGGAGAAAGGGAGTGAATACAAATATATCTGTGAAAGTTTATCATCTCATTTCCCTTACACACATCCACACAAACACACACTTATATGACTAAGATTACAAGTGGTTTTTAACAATTGCCAAGTGAATGGTATATTTAATAAACAGCTGTCAAAGCCGGGCGTGGGGGCACACGCCTTTAATCCCAGCCCTCAGAAGGCAGAGGCAGGCGGATTTCTGAGTTTGAGGCCAGCCTGGTCTACAGAGTTAGTTCCAGGACAGCCAGGGCTACACAGAGAAACCCTGTCTCGAAAATAAATAAATAAATAAATAAACAAACAAACAAACAGCTGTCAGTTTAGAGGAAGGAGAATGGACCCCTTCTCAGGTTGTCGGGACCTCATTCAGTAGATAAACCGAGGAGCATCCTATAGAACAGTGTAGCTACAGGAGGGATACAAAAGCCACGTGCCCACTGCTAAGAGTCAGTTGATGGCAGGTCATAGCAACAACTCCCCGACTCCCAAAGGGTCTTGTTGAGAAAACAAACAAAATTTCTATTTAACTTTAGTAGTATTAATATATTAGCTACTTTTTTTTGAGAGCTGTGTTTTTATAAGATGCTAAAATGGATATGTGACAATTTTCCAACTGCTTAGAGAGGAACCCACTCTGCTACTGTTGCATACATACACTCTGGGCCTGTCTTTTGCACGGAGATCTAAGAGAGCTTTATTTATGGGTTGTTTTTTTTTGGGGGGGGGGCTTGGTTGGTTGGTTTTGTTTGTTTTTTGTTTTGGGGGGTTGTTTTTTTGGGGGGTTGTTTGTTTGTTTTGTTGTTGTTGTTGTTGTTTTGAGACAGGGCTTTTCTCTGTAGCCCTGGCCCTGCTGTTCTGGAACTCTCTCCATAGATTAGGCCAGCCTTAGATTGTGCTGAGGGAAGTGCATCCAGAATTCAGTTCCTCCTCAGGGTTATGGTTATGGTTATGGTTATGGTTATGGTTATGGTTAGGGTTAGGGTTAGGGTTAGGGTTAGGGTTAGGGTTAGGATTAGGGTTGGGCTTGGGCTTGGGCTTGGTTTAGTTTAGGCTTAGGGTAGGGTCTTCCTGCCTCAGTGTCTAGAGTACTAGGATTAAAGGCATGTACCACCACTGCTATTCAATGGTAATTTTAAAGGAAAATATGGCAATACTTAGGCCCGTGGTTCTCAGCATTGGACGAACATTAGAAACACAAGTTATAGTGAGGGGCTGTGTGAGAGCACCCTTGGACTTGATTCTTATCCCTACATATTCTCTGTGTTTGTTTGGAAGTATAGTCTGGACATAGAGATTTAAATGAATCTAATGTTAAAAACAAAGGAAAACCACACAGTCACTTGTTTTGAGTGGTTAACTCTCCTGAGTTTAAATTTGAGAAGGGTAGGTGAGGTCAGCATTGGATATTTTCTTACAAGTAGAATTCATAAAATATGAAAGTAATGTAAAATTACATGTTGCCTAAAAGGTGCTTTTCAATCAAAGACGATCATTATTCCTCTTGTATTTATTTGGTAAGGACAGTACACTTGCCCAAGCATCGTGTTACGATCCACGCACACACAGATTTTATTAAAACCGAGAGTCTGTGCTCCTCCTATACAAATTTCTATATTTGGCATGGAGTCAAAGTCGTAAATAAGCCAGCATTTCTCCAGCCTGCTCATTGCCCACCCAGTGAACCTGTAACCATAAATGTGCCAGCTTAAGAAGAGATGGTAACCCTGAGGTGTAACTTCATGGCAACCAAAGATGCAGGTAATCAGGAAGCACACAAGGCTCAGTGGAGCTGAAGTCCCGGACAGGATCTAATTCTGATTCCAGGCTGTTTCCCTGCTGCTGCCTTCGTTTACCTTCATGGGCATGACAGGATTGGGAACTGACTTGAGATGGGGAGCTGGTTGGAAAATGGACTTTCAGGATTATGCGCTAAGAAGGTAGAATTTCAGGAGAGCAAAGTTACAATGCAAACAGAAGAGCCAACAGCTTTCCTGTTTGCCAGAATGCTTATCTATCTGAGAGATTCTTGCGTGTGCCATTCCTGCCCGAATGTAGAATATCAGGTATCAAGTAACAAAAATGATGGAGAAATCCCTTTTAGCATTCGGTGTAAAGAAGAACCCTGCTTCAGGAGTCCACTCCCATTCAGACTGTGAATGTTTGATGTTTCCCATTGCCTTGTAGCCTCGTATCTTCAGAAACCGATAAGGAGGTAGGAAACTTTAGAAGCAAGGTGCAATTTCTTTGAGATAGGAGATGGGTTCCTTCCCTTCGACAGGTCGACTATATTATTTGTGGCTTTCATTAGTGTTGCTAAGTCATGATGGACGATACCAGATGGCAGTTGAGACATATGGCCCACTTTTGAGCTTCATTTCTGGATGGTTCTGGCTGACCAAATTCAGCAGGGAGGACTTTAAAAAAAAAAACATTAAATGTATCAGAGCCCCTCCATACATAGTCCCCATTTAGTTTAATCTTAGCTACAACTATGAGGAACACTCGGGATGAAAAGGAGACCGCCTGAGACACTGTCACAATCCACAGGGCTTGGATAAAACTGTCATATAACAAGTATGCACTTGTGTACCAGGCGTTTAGCTCTCACACGAAAGGAGCTCCCCTAAAACTTTGGAAGCTTGAGAAATTGATTAATTAGTTCTTTAACTTGTCTTTGACGTCCCAAGCTGTTACTTTCCCTTGGAAGAATACCCTAATTGTCATGATTTTGTCAGCTGCAAATCCTTGTCATGGAGATTAGGGACATGTGGAAAGATGCTGTTAAATTGCTTATGACTAATGAGCCATCGAGACTGACTACAAGTTTCTTCCTCCAAAATAATTTGGATTGAAACATTTTCTCCTATGATTTTAGAGCAATCCTTTATAAAACAAAGATGTGGCAGGTCTTTAGCCCCTGTGTTTGCTAAGCATGAGAGGGGTCCTTGGGACTGGGGGGGGGCGGTCTCAGAAGGAATGTTGTTGGCATTTAAGTTTAAATATTTGGTTGTGTACCATGCATAACTCCGTCTCTCACCTTTATACCATTCCCCATGCTGTCTTTGAAGTCAATCATCTGAGAAATAGGACAGTAACTCCAGGCACACTCATTGTAAGGAGAGAGGCATTTTGTATGTTGAAAGCATACAGAAGTTATTTTTACTTTCCATTAGTAAACTCCTTCAAGTTCAATTCTATTCTTTCCCTAGGCTAGAAATAACTGAAAGTTCACAATGGGATGTGTTAAATTAATAGCTGGGAGTACAATCTCAAAATAGTGATATGTGCCCTTTCAGCTTAGATAAAGCAACATCTGCTCAGAGGAGTGCCTCGTCTGGTCTTTCTGGGAGAGAAATTGTACTTTCAAAGTCAGTGTTAGCCGGTATGGTCTGAAATAGCTTATGCCAATAAAAAGCCGACACATTTAGCATGGCTTCCTCAGTTTGTAGCACGCAGGTCAGCTAGCCAATGACTCTGTTTATTGGCTCTTTCCACTTTAGCACCAGCTGACCCATTCAGGGCCATTTATTCCCAGTTGTGCTTCAAGGTGAAGAGTCTTTCAAATTTTAATTGAAAACTTTTTTTTTTTTTTCACAAAGGGACCACCCTTGAGCATGATGACACAAAACGACACCATATCTCCACACTTGAGTTTGGAGCCTCTTGTTTTTTTACCCAATTAAAAAATGATTGTCAGTAAAGGTAACTTCCTGGTTTTGACGAAATCCGTGCCATGTTGAGCATGGGCCCACTGAGCTGATTTCCCCATCCTGAAGGGAAGCACACCCTGACACGTTGTTGCTTTCTCCCACAGCCGCACCCCTGAGCTCACTTAAGGCTCCTCGAGTGGACACGGCCCCCGTGGTCGCATCTCCCTATCAAAGAAGAGACTCAGACAGGTACTGCGGTCTCTGCGCAGCCTGGTTTAACAATCCTCTGATGGCCCAGCAGCATTATGAAGGCAAGAAACACAAAAAGAACGCAGCCCGCGTTGCCTTGCTAGAGCAGCTCGGAACGTCTCTGGATCTGGGGGAACTGAGAGGTAAGAGAAGTCCCTTAATTGTTTGTCCCAAACCAGGCTCTCAGCAAAAGCCTTGTGTGTGTGTGTGTGTGTGTGTGTGTGTGTGTTTCCAAAGCAGAATAATGATTGATAGTGCATTAACTCATAAGGATGGTGTTAGCATGTCCAACAGTTACCTAGCAACACCTAGGTTGGCCCCTGGCTTGTTAAAAAGGACTGTTTCTCTCTCTCTCTCTCTCTCTCTCTCTCTCTCTCTCTCTCTCTCTCTCTCTCTTTCTCTCTCTCTCATCCCCACCCCCCAATAAACTTCATTTTATATTAGACCCGTCATGTGGCTGGTACCCGCTAAAGTACGATACCATCCTATGGCATGGGCCAGCTAACACCCGCCTCCTGCTGCATCATACCGAGTTTTACAAAACGTATCAGATGGGACTCTCTCGGAGGAATGGATATGAAAGGACCTGAGCACTGGCTAGCTTTAGCTTGGCTTTTAAGACCATCTCTGTTTCCATATTTGTATTGACTCCCTTTCAGATCAACGTTGGGGATCTATGAACCATGGATTTCTTTCTGTTTGCGTTTAACCCCTTCTCTGGTGAATACTTTTGGAGATGAGCAGAAGAGAAGATGAAGGTCAACAGTGGTGCCTTATGTAAACTTGTGTGCTATTCTGCATCCAGGCAAATAAAGCAATGGTGTGCCATGTGGCCCACTCTAGCCACTGCCTGCCTCCTGCCCCCAGGTCTCTAGACTGCTGGAAAGCAATTGAAGTTCACGTGGCTTGGTTGTTATTGAGGCCAAAGCAAAGGCTTGGATAGTATAGGGTAGCAAGGTGTGCTGTGGGTACCTTAGTGGCCATAACCAATTTAGGGGACTCAGTGATCATTTGAGCATTTCTTTGATTACATAATATTTTATCTGCCTGATATTGGTAATGTAGGAACAAACAAAATTTCATACTACATATTATGTTGCTATGTTTTGCTCAGAAAAAAAGATGCCATGTAAAGTACTGTTGATCTCAAGTATCTCAGCCTGATAGATTGTGTTTCAAATATGGTTTTACAAGCTGGACAGGAGACCAGCAATAATAACACTTGTGAGCTGTAAAGTACCAAATTTACAATCAGTTTTGAGAAGGCAACCTGCATTCCACTGGGTTCTGCAAGAAGAACTAATGCTTTTAAAGCCCCGAGCTGGTATTAGACCCTGAAGCGGGATGCTTCTGGCAGTAAATGGCTTTAGGTGACTCTTAATCACAGAAGTGGGATCAAAGGTCACGGTGTGATCTGAGCTAAAGTCATTGAGGAAGGCTTTGCTGAGGAAATGAACTTGAGTTGGAGCCGGATGTATGAGCAAGCAAGAAGGCTATATGAACAGAATCATGTGTGTGCCAAGAGGCAGAACACATAGGCAGGGAACAGGGCTCTATGCACCCCCTGGCAGATTCACAGCCTGGGTGTGGATTTGAGTTCCAGGGCCCAGGATGCAACTGCCAAGCTGCAGATGAGACTGGTTCTTCCTTAATGGTTGAATAGCGACTAAGAACAAACACACGTGCAAGTGCTATGCTTAATTTCTTGGGCCATTTCTGGTTACAGAAAAACCTGTGGCAGTCCTTACTGTACAGGCTATCAGCTAACTTCATATTGTAGACAGTTTCTAGTCAATGGGACTGTTGCGTTTTGTTGGAGTTTCTGGTGTTAAATGTCTTTCTCTTGTAAACAGAGACATCTCTCCCGTCACCGAGGGCCATCCCACAAAGCTGCTATTAGCGGCAGTTAACAAGTCGGCTCTCCTGGCTCCTTCATAGCAGGGCACTGGAAGAGAAAAATGAGAATATATTTATTGTCTGTGCCAGATACCATGACATGAAGAAGAATTATTCCCATAGCACATTCTTCTTGTCTAGTTTGAATTATCTACACTGCATCTTTTATGTGCAACTACATCTTAATGACTTGGGCGGTGGATTCTCTTGCACTAGAGTGGCTTGTTTTTAGTATGGAAGACAAAAGGATGTTCTTTGACTTGGTACTGCTATCTGACTGTGACTCACTAGCATAAGGAAGACTGTCCTTGGATCCACCTTTTCAGTCATGCCAGCTGATGCTTTGATATATATTTATGCAAATGTTCCATACTGCAGACCATGGAGGAATAAAGCAATCTTGGGAAATTGTCAGTCTTTAAAAGATGCACATATACATACTATTTTTGACATAATCCTAAATCGTGATTAATTAATGAGGCAAAAATGCATTAGAAGTACAGGCATGTCCCAACTTTAAACAAACAGAAAAAAGGTATGGGGTGGTGGTGGAACATGACTTTAATCCCAGCACTTGGGAAGCAAAAGCAAGTGGATCATTGTGAGGGTTTGAGGTCAGCTAAAGAGGGTGCTAGGGCAGATAGGGCTACACACACACACACACACACACACACACACACTTTCTCTCACACACACTCACACATATACTCACACACACATTCACACACATACACTCACATACACACACACTCTTTCTCACACACACACTCACACATATACTCACATGCACACTCACACATACACTCACACATACACTCTCACACACATACACTCTCTCACACACTCACACATATATTCACACACACACTCTCACACAATACTCTCACACACACTCTTTCTCATACACACTCACAAACACACATACTTTCTCTCACACACACTCACACTCACACATATACTCACACACACATTCACACACATACACTCACAAACAAACACACTCTCACACACACTCACACATATACTCACATGCACATTCACACATACACTCACACACACACACTCTCACACACATATTCTCACAAACACACTCTTTCTCATACACACACACACACACACACACACACACATACACATGGCTCCAGGAAGATGGAGGATGCTGACAGTCTTGTCTTTTCCTCTCGTAGCCTGTTCCTCATGGTTTAAAATGTCATGGTTATGGCTTGCCTTCCTTCCTTCTTCCCTTTCTTCCTTTCTTTCTTTTTAAAAAATATTTCTTCCTATTCTTCTTATAGATTGTTAGCAACTTGAAATCTGGCTGTCTTGTCAGTTCTTCTTATTAATGTGCAAGTTCAAAGCATCTAGCTTATGGGAAGAAATAATAGTTGCTCAATAATTGCTGAATGGAGAACAAGAAAATGTCAAACAAAACCAAAAATAAACCAAAAAGAGCCGGCCCACAATTCTGCATGCCTCATTTCTACAAGGTCCCTGACTGAATAATTTTCATAGTACATTCTTTATGATTCTTCTCATTTGAAAAAAAAATGATGTGTATTTTTGTATATAGCTAAATGTGCAGATACTAAAGTGTTAACACTTTTATGAGTTTTGATAGCACAAGTACTTGAATAATTCATATTCCTGTGATCATATGGGACATTGATCAGGATCATATCCTGATCAATGTCTGGATATTCCTGGTCAGCCCCAGTCTTCTGATCCCCCTCAGGCACCACACACATGGACATGGCCACTCACATAATCCTTGTTTTCACCTGTGACCTACGATGCTCTTGACCATTTTTTTCCTCGAAGCTTATAGTTTTCATTATTATGTCCCATATTATAGTAGATCTCAAATTAACTTTTTTGCACAGCTTGAGGTAGGGGGTTGAAATTAATTTCATTTGCATTCATCATACAACAATCACCAAAACTTGGTTGAATACTTAGTTTTCATTCCTGAATGGCCTCGAATTATTTTGTTGAAAATCTGTTTATTTTTTATTTTATTTTATTTTTATTTTTATTTTGATTTGGAGATATAGCTCAGCAGTTAAGAGCATTTGCTGTTCTTGCAGAAGGCCTGGTTTTGGTTCTGGCATCCACATGGTGGCTCATAACCTCTATAACTCCAGTTCCAAGTAAACCAACCCTCTCTTCTGGCCTCTGAAAATGTTGCACACCCACACTGCTAGCAAAACACCTAGACATAAATAAACTCCCTTTTAAAGAGGAAAATCCATTGTTTGTACGTTTATTTCTGGACATATGTTTTTTTTTTCAGAGAGCCCCATGGCCTTACATGCTATGCTGATTGTTTAGCATTGGGACAGTCCTGAAGGTAGGGACTACATGGTCTCCAGCTTGAAGATAGTGTGGCTATTCTAACTCCTTTGCATTCTGTAGAAATGTCCAAATTAGCTTTTTAGTCTGTACGCAGAAAGCTATCTGGACTGTTGAGTGAGATTAAATTATGTGTAGATGAGTGGGGGTGGGATTAAATTATTCAAAGCATAGAATCATGTGATCTGTGAATACTTTCTCTATTCTTGTGACTTTAAGGCCTGCTAATGATGTTTTAGAGTCAGGGGCAACCTTTTATGCATCATTTGTTCAATTCATGTTGACTATTTGGTGTTGTTTAACCTATTACAAAGTACATATATAATAACTTCATTTAATGTGTTTGTTGATAACATTTAGAGACTTTTTTTACATTGACTTTAATTTCTGTGACTTATACAAAATTTTGATGTTATTTTCATATAATTTAATAATTTAAGTAATGTGCACTTAGTGCTGTTTTGGGTGTTTATTGTATGTTGTCACTGGAAACTGTAGAACCACATCATTCTGGCTTTTATGGCCTCATTTAACAGGTAAAAATTTTAAGGGAAAAAATTTCTACAGACTAACAAAGCATTAGAAGTAAGATTGGCTTAAACATTAATTAGTGTGTACAGTCAAGTATTGACTCCGGTGTTATTGGTTCCAAGAAAACAAATGATAGTTTCTCCACAGCTGAATTACAATTTAACAAGGGAAGCCCATCTCTCTTCCTGAACATGAACTCTACTATAAAAACAGCTATCGGAACACAGAATTGTGAAACTTAATGGATGGAAGGTACTCTCGAGTTTTTCTTTACGGTTTAATCTCTTTGTGCTGGCATAAAACACCTAGAGAGGGTACTTTCCTATTTAGAAATAGTGGCAATGTAAATTCTGAAACCATGACTACTTGTGTATAGAATATTCATTTTATGCGCCTTAATAATTCCTTTAAAAGCTTCAGAATGAAACTTAGCCCAGGTTTATTTGTTGTTTTAGAGAACTCTAGATTCTTCTGCTGTAATTCTGTCTGAAGACACAGCTTTCGAGTGCATTTGAAAATTTAATAATGCTCCCAAGAACCAAAAGATTAATAGCCCTGTAAGACACATTAAATATCATTGAATTATACATGCCCTCTCTTTCTACAGACCAAGACTCAGGTATAGAGCTTTAAACAGCTTGTTCTCCTCTGGCCTGTTTCTAAAGGTATAGGTCTAGGTTCCCTTACCACACGTGTTCCCATCTCCCTGAGTCAGCACCTCCTGCTTGCAGCTGCACCCATCTCCCCGACTCAGCACCTTCTTCTGCAGGTGTGCCCATCTCTGTGGCTCAGCACCTCCTGCTTGCAGGTGCACCCATCCCCATGACTCAGCATCTCCTATTGCAGGTGCACCCATGTCCCTGATTCAGCATCTCCTATTGCAGGTGCACCCATCTCTGTGACTCAGCATCTCCT
>NC_034608.1:41865024-41875234 GCF_900095145.1 Mus pahari
TCAGCATCTCCTATTGCAGGTACACCCATCTCCATGACTCAGCATCTCCTATTGCAGGTGCACCCATGTCCCTGATTCAGCATCTCCTATTGCAGTGCACCCATCTCTGAAATAGTACAGCACCCATTGAACTGCTGTGCTAGAACCATGAACAATTCATTTGTCTGTTTAGAAAGTTGAAGTTGAACTTGTAGGGGTGGGTAGGAGACCCCCACAAGTTCACACCTTTTTGGAGACAGGGGAGGAGGAATGGGATGAGGAAATATTGGAGGGTGGACTGGGATGGGGATAATGACTGGACTGTAAAAAAAGATAACAGATAATTTTAAATTTTTTTAAAATGGTATTTTAAAATATATTTTAAAACCTCTTTATGGAGGCATGGGGCTTGAGAGGGACAGCTCTGATGGAATGTTACATTCTAGCTCCTTCTATAATCACAGCTACTCTCTCATTTGACTGTAATGGGGATTGATCTTAAGGGGAGACAGCAATGTACATAGTACTTCATATCATAAAAGTGGGGTGAGAGTTAGAAGGAACAGGTTTACCTCAAGTAAGTGAAAAATGGGAACGAGAGATGTTTCACATTGTGAATTCTTTCTGCTGTGAGGTCTTATAGTGACTTGGCTCTGCTTCATCCTGGCTCTGCCTTTGTCAGCATCCCAAGAGCTGGGTTGCTTAGCACATCTACACCTTGCTGCTTCTATGTATTGTTACCAAAAGTATCTGTGCTGAGACATCTGGGCAATAGATCTCCAAGACCAAGGAGGGTAAGGATGCTCTGGGGAAATGAATGAAATAATGCTCAGGACAGCAAGATCAGGTAACATTATCTCAAAGCTCAGCGCCTTAAAACTGTCTTCTGCATTCACCATAGAAGGATTTGGGAGTGATTTTGTCCCATGGTCCTGGCTTCTTGTTTCTCCTGATACTGTAGCAGAGATGCGCACCAGGTTGCTATCAACCTTAACTAGGATGGACTGAAGGATAGAGAAATGGCTCATTTTACCCTGAGAAATAGATTAGTGTTGGCAAGTCACTCACTGAGGTTTGGAAGCCAGTGGTAACTACAATATAGCAGCAAGAAGGGATTTAGTGGTAATGGAAATTAGTCCTTGATCATGGTGCTCAAATAGAGGTCATTGCTAAAGTATATATGGCTATATACTAAGGATACAGTGGCATTGAAAAGTATAAAACTGAGCAAATGGAGAAAGAAAAGATGGTCTCCTCTCATGACTGGCAGTCAGTGACAAGTCTCTATTCTTTCTTTGAGTGTCACCAGATGTTTGAGGAACCTCACCTTTAAGTCCATGTGGGGACTAACCTCAACCTTTTAAAGACTAGCAGAAAGCATCAGTCCACTTTACCTCCGACACCATAGATCAGAGCATCTGGACCACTGACTTCTGCAGAAGGCATTCCAGTGTTCTGACAACTGCTTAGTTGGAGTTGGCAGTCTGGGTAGGATCCACCTGTCTCCCTCCATCTGATTGACAGGAACAGAATATCTGCTTAGGTGACCAGAGGTGATATTTTAGGAGCAGGATTATATTCTATGTGACTTCTTTGTTTCACCTCTATTTACTTACCCATTCATTCCCTTATTCGCCAGCACCTCCTGGCATTTTCTGATCTCCTACCACAAGCCAGACAGACACAAGAGGCTGAAGATACTGCATGATCGGAGAAGATTCCTGATTCACCAGTTGACAGGCTAATTGCTAAAGGGACAGGAAAGAATGGCAAGAGAATAAAGATGGGAGGTGGCTTTCCTACAACAGGTTAGCAAATAGCCTTGCAGGATTGCTGCAGCTCTTGAGCTCTATCTGAAAGGTCAGAGAAACAGCTGGATATGAGGCAAAAGCTTGTCTCAGACAGAGAGCCCCAGCTGGACCATCAGGTCATCCATGGAGAAAAAAAATGAGGCATGGTCCAGTGCTGATAGCAAGCAGCATGTGCAAAGCTGATGGACACATTCAGTATGTTGTCCTAGGTCATGATAAAGGGTCTCTACTTTCTCCATGAGCAAGGTAGGTGTCTGCATGGCATTGCATATGAATCTGAGCATTGCATCGGCCATATACTTAAGGGACGGGCTCCTTTCTGTCCTTGACTGCTTGTTCACTCTGTGAAATAGTAGCTCTGCTCTTACCACCCCCATGAATAGAACCCTCCCCTGCTTCCTTTGTTCAAGGCTATGTTGCCAAGTAGCAGATTTGTAGGTGAGCCAACATTTCCGTTAGAGATTCAGCACTCATTTGTGATTGACAGGACTAAAAGGCAGAGACCTTGAAACTCCTTTGGTATTGGAAAGGAACACCAACCGGCTGGAATTTCTTCATTAGTGCCAGCTGAGGCTAGTGGCTCTGGGTCTGAGATCAGAACTCCCTAAAAACTGAGGGCAGATACATCATGGCGAAGGTGTAACGGTGCTAGGCAGCCCAGCACTATTGTTGTTGGAGACAGTTTCCTTTATTGGAGAATTGGACCTGATAGTTATCTCATGGCTTTCATCTCAGAGTGGGGGATTCAGGTGACTGGTCCAAAACTCTTCTCTGACTGAGTTAATAAGAGAGCCAAATTGCTTTTAAAAAAATGAGACAAGAGCAGTAGTGGGAATAGTGTTGCAAAAAAATATGAGGCTTTGAGATACAGGGGCATCGGGCAAGCTTGGAAGGATGGCTGAGATATGCTAAGGTTAGGAAACAGCATGAGGTGATGAGCCAGCTCTGTAGAAGTCTGATGGGCAGAAGACCAGCTTTGTAGAAGTCTGATGTGGGACTTGTGGAATGGCTGAGCCTTACAGTTATGTTTGTCAGTGCTAGGAGCAGGATATAGAGCCAAGAAGACTCAGGTAACAGTGACATGGGACACCCCTATTTATATCTACAGATAATGAAGCCCCATCTTGAGTCTGGATATCAGCAGGAAATCACATGTCAATACCTGTGTCTTTTCAATGACTCTTTACAGTATGCAGCCTGAGGCTAGTAGAAGGGAGAGAATCTACAGGCAGAGATATGTGTTAGAAGATCTTTAGCCTCATTGGGATTTCCAGTAAGAAATAATGGCAACCTGAGCTAAATGAAGTCAGTCTGGGGATGCTTGAGGTTAGCAGTAAAGAGAACAAATTAGAAGAACCTTGAATGCTTTTGTATCCAAAAATTCCCCTCAAAGGTCCCCATGTATTGAAAATGGTTCCCAATATGACACTATTAGGAAATGGCAGAATTCTTTAAGAGGTGGATCCTAGCAGGACTCTGAGTTACTGAGATGTATTTTCAATGGAGGTTTTTTTTTTTTTTCTCCTCCCCCACCCCACCCCTCCCTTTCTTTTGCTTCCTAGTTAGGACACCATTTTACTCAGCCACAATAAACTGCTAAACAGGTTCTTAGCAGTGGTCCATTGGGTCATGAACTAACTCATCCAAGAGTCTTTCCTTTTGTACCTGGATTAACTCAGGTATTTCTAACAGTAACGGGAAACTACTAACACACATGGAAATTCAACAGGAGTAGGTGGACAAGTTGGTTCGTGACCAATGTTCATATATTTCCAGGGCTGAGGACAGAACCCAGGGTCTCACTCATGAGACACAAGTCGGAGGCAAGCAGTCCGCCTCTGAGTTATTAACCTAGCCCTAGGACAGTGGTTCGCACCCTTCTAATGCTGTGACACTTTAATGCCTGCAGTCCTCATGTTGTGGTGACCCCCTCTGTAAAGTTATATTCATTACCTCCTTATAGCTGTGATTTTTGCCTCTGTTATGAATTGCAGTGTAAATATCTGTGTTTTCCAATGGTCTTAGGCAACCCCTACAAAAAGGTCGTTTGATCCCCAACGGGGTCAGCTTAAGAAGCACTGCCCTAGATCCTTAGCCTGCCCTGCCACACTGCTGCTCTCATGGCTCTTAGAACTAACAATATGACTCCATTTAACCCAGCCTCACAGTGGTGACAGTAAAGGCCACTTCCCCTTTGGATCATCCAGAGTGTGTAGATCCATAGCTTGCTGAGAGATTCCTACATGATTGTCTTCTGCCATGCTCCCACACTCTCCATCCTTCATTCCCCCTCTTGCAGTCAGAACCATGGCTTTAGAGCGGATGACTTAAAGGTTTCTGGCACCACATACTTGACAAAGATTACTGTGTCAACAAAGGTGCATTTGTACTATGTTTGATCAATTACAGCAAATACACTGGTTTCTCACTTATACTAATATGTTCTATCTGTGAGAGCAGTGTGCAGTTTAACTAGTTAAGCATCCACAGGAAATAGGACCTTTAGGCAGATAGGATAATTATAGAACGCAATTCTAAATTGAATAGTAGAAGCGCTGAAGCAAATACTTAGCTTAGATTACACCTGGTTATTTTTGCATTATTATTTTTAATGTGTTTTGACACCTTAGCTGCAGCATGTAGGCTTCCTCTGATCTTCAGAGCCCACCTTCTGGGTTAGACAATTAAGCTATTTAAATGTCTTACAGCCTGTCATAATTGTTGGTGGAAATGAAGTAGGAAAATATTATGATGTAGAAGAGATAATTTCCTTCATTCATTCATGCATTCATTCATTCATTTGTTCATTCAAACTTACTAAGTCTCTATTATGGGCAAAAAATTGTGCCTAACATTATAAGGGAATACTAGATTGTTTATGACTCATTCTTTAATCTGAAAAGATTTAAAGTGTAGAAAGGAAAAAAAAAAAAACCTGACACCATTATTAAAATAGAATGCAAGATAAAGGAAACAAGAGTTTAAAAGACCTTAATCAGAATAGTTTTGGAATTTTAAAAAGAGAAAATGATTACTTGCAATTTGAGATGAGCACCAGGAATATGGAAGTTGGTGATGAGGTCATTTAGAGCAGAGATGAACACAAGTAAAGGGGCAGGGAGATGGGGTGAGCAGAGCATCACTAGGAGTGAAGATGGGCGGGCCATCTAGATGAAATCGGGCTAGGAAGCCTGTGGAGAACCTTGACAAGTTGTTTTGTCAGGCAAAGATGGACCCTTTCTGCCCACTATGGCCATGCCCTTAGTCACAAGCTGACCCATATCATCTATACATTAGGACTACCCAGCAGCAAGTTTGCTCGATTGGGGGTCAAGAGATTCCAAAGGCCAGGAGACCCAGATGTAATGGATCTACAACTCCTCTGAGGGTCTGTAGGGTACTGAGGTATGGTACAGAGGAGGAAGAAGATGTGTTCCTTCATGTGCACTTTGTGTGCCCCATCCCATCTTCATGAAAATGAGCCAGAGAGTTGCATTCTCTAAGACTTACAAGAAGAAAAGAGTTAATGAGGAGTATGAGTAATAACTTATGATTTCTATTCAGCTTCAAATCCAGCAAGAAATCTGCTTGATGAACAGTCACAGTGGCCCATTTACAAGCTGTGGGCCAATGCTTTTCTCATCTGGGGCAGGTTTTGCCCATTATTTTTCTTAATGATGCTAATAAACATATTGCTGTCTAAAAAATGTGTGGCTAACTCTTCATCTTCACTGACTTAAGTCCCAGAAAAAGACGAGCGTGAATTTTAAAATGGCTTCAGTTTGGCACATCTGCCGCCAAGTATCCACAAACCAATTAAACAGGAACTGGAAACTACTAGATGCCTAGTTTTAGATACAGATGTTGCATCATAAACTGCCCCAAACTGACCCGAAGAGCATCTTATTTTTGTGAGATGTTGACCAAGAAAAAGCAAAAAGCAGCAAATTTACACACACGTGTCCCCAGGCACGTGACTTCCTGTAGGGGCCAGCTGGGGCCACATGGGGGAAGCTGTAAATGCTATGTAAAGCTTCTGAAAGGTTATTTTCCTTCAGAGCTCCGAGATGTTGACTGGTACCGCCTGGAGGCCCCCATTGTTTGTTTTAAGGTTAAAAGCTAGGATGGTATTTTGCTGAAACGCAGTGCAATATTTTCCTAAGGTTATGGGAGGATATATCTGTCATGTTTGACTCTTAAGTCATTGTGGCTGTCAGTGGCATGCTTTGTGACAAAATAAGAGATACAGAAATGTTAAAACTGAGAGTGAAACCTATCCTCGAACAAATGGGAAGCTATTCTGTTTGTGTATAAAATTATAGCTTTATGTTTATGAAAAAAATAATAATCTTCAGTATCCTTTATGTTAAATTTTCTGCAGACGGGCACAGTAGGTGAGATTCGATAACACCAATTGTGGTGTAAGAAACAAAGAGAAGATTTGCTCAAAGTGAGAAGGGGAACTGGGAGTAATGGAGGCAGGAGAAACTGTCAACAGGATGTGTTGTATGACAGAAGAATAAATAAATAAATAAATAAATAAATAAATAAATAAATAAATAAATAAACAGATTTTCTCAAAGTACAGCATACCCACTGAGATGCTCATTAACTATATTATTATGCTTAATACTTAATGAGTGAGTAGTCACCATGTAATAAATACCATGACAAAGCCCAGAACATAAAGATGGCATTGCTCTTGCTTATAAAGAAGACATACTTCTTCTCCTCAATAAGTCTGCAACATCGTGGTTTCTGTCGCAAGTGAAATTATGTGATAAGTGCTCTTAGAACTTACATCCTTGAAGATGGTACCCAAAGCTCTCCAGTATGTTTGCTCATGATGAGGAACAGAGATGGAAGGGAGGAAGGGAGGGAGGGAGAGAGGAAGGGAGGGAGGGCGAGAGTGATACATAGTCAATTGATGATTTCATGATCTGCATCTTTTTTGTCAAATATATTCTCCTACTGGTAATTATTATTTCATGAATTTTCCCTCTCAAAGTAGTGGCTAGCAGTAGTAGTTGGGAGAGAAGTATGGTGATAGATTTGGCCTGGAACCCTCATGTGGCTGTGTGTCCTGGACCAACAGTGCTGCCTCAAACAGTGAGGGATCCAACACTATATTTTCTTTGTTATGAGTCACCTGAAAGAATGGTGTTCGTTACTCACTGAACACTGACATTTTCAGTGCTGCTGTGTTGTTGATCCTGTTCAGCACTGGAGATGTAGGAGAGCTCCAGGCATGATCCTTGAGCTTCCCCAACTTCTGAGCAGCCAGCGTACATATGCTAATGTCATTTAAATATTTCCAAACCCCCATGATGTGTAAGTATAAGAAATGGCAAGCCTTCTCCAGGGAGTCTAGCAAATCCGGTTTAACTTAAAAATTTACATCAGCACAACTAGATTTTTCTCTAGAAATATGAAAATTGCTAGGGTCTCAGCAATAGGAATAATATTTGCCTCACCAGATCTTTGTTTGGTAGTTGTCTGTGATGCCTACAATATCCAGGTGGATCTGGAGACCTAAACGATGAACAGAGATTTGCAGTAGCTGAGATTCGGAGTCTATTTTTACAAAGGATGACAAATAACGATGCATTTACTGAAATAGCTAATGGACCAGTGAGGTGGTAGCACAGCTTTTTACAGACACCAGCTGGCACACTGCTAAATGAGTTGGAATGAGCGGGTGAGCACTTGTGTTTTGTAAATAAGAATCTTGATTTCTTATGCAGTTCTCCGGGGGAGAGGAAAAACACCTCCCTCTTCTTGGAAACTTTGATTTCAAAAGCATCCCAGCGAGTGACTGAGGTTCAAGGGAGTACACTCAGTGACCTGGCCTGGCCTGAGGTCCAGTCCTGTCTCTGAGACCTTCAGAGGGGACAGTTACCCCTCTGGGTCTTGGTTTCTTGTCTGTAAGGGAAGCACAGGACTTGACCAGCCAGAGTCACCTGCTAGCATCTGCCCACTTAGATTGGTCTAGATCATTCAATATGAGCTCATAGGCTTGGCCATTGCTCTTCCAAAATAGAAGTTTGCCTTCCTAGGCTTCATTTTAATAAACTGACCCTATCTCGGGCCCCTAAAAGAATTTTATCTGACTTCTCTATGGTTTCTAACAGTCCAGGGACAACCCAAGCGTGTGACCATGGCAAATAACCTCTCACTACTATTTTGTTTTGAGTCTGTGTAAACTGTATCTCGGTGTGTAGCCTTATACAAGCTAGCATGCAAGCGTAGTGCTTTTCTTATGCCCAAAGTTTCTCTTCAGTCCTCACGAGTCAACACACAGAGGCCCTTCCACCTCCCGCTGTATCTCCTTTTCATTATGTTCCTGTCCATCAGGGCTAGGCACGCATTCCTTAACTCATCTGTCTTTCGGCCCCAGGTATAAGCATACTCTAGTAAGACTGGTAGTCAACTGCCTTTGTGGTCCATTGTGCATATACATGTACCCATATGCAAATTTGAGTCACAGATTGTTCCTGTCACTCATTGTCTCTGAGTGTGGTCACCATGTGAGTGGAGTTCACGATCACTGTAGGACAATCATGGGGACCATGGCTGCTGATGGTGGAATAACTCCTACCAAGTGAGCCCTCGTGCTGATAGTATCTACAGACTCCTGGAAGAAGTAAAAGATCACCTGCATGAAGGCAATGGAGAGTGATTCCAAACCAGGCAGAACTGTAGGGAAATGAACAACTGGGAAGCAGAATCGAGTGTCTCGTGACTTGTATGCTTCCTCTCAGGATGAATTCATTGACTCACTGTATCCTCTCTGAAACTCTGATGGGAACCAAGAGGTGCAAGCTGCATCAGGCAGCATATTCATTAAGATGAAAGCTGAATTGCTATTTAAGAAATGAAAGGAAAAGATAAAAAGAAACTCCAAGAGGAATAACTGGTGTAAAGACGTCTGAAAGGAAAACATGTGACAGGAAAAGAAATCAGGATTCAGAGGGGAACTCCCAAATTTATTATGTGTCTTCTGCCTGTACTTACCCTGACATTGAATGACATGTCCAAAAGCTCAACATCAAGAAGCCTAGCTAAGCATCATTGTACTGAGAGGAAATTTCAGCTCCTGTCTCTTCTACATGCCCTCCACCCTCGTCACAGGACAGAGAGACTGGGGTTTGAGCTTACCCAAGTATGATGCCTGCTTTATAAGAAATGCTCCTGAGGAATGGATAGAGTCCAGTTTCCACAGAACTCTATTCACTCCACCCAGATAGGATTCTAAATTAATAAACATGACAATGAGGAAAATTGAAATTGTGATTGGTACTCAAGAGAAAAGAGACAAATGCTGAGCTGGGCCAGGAAAGTAGTTATTTTGTTCATACTTGAGGATATAAAATAAAATGTCTGTCTGAATTAGGAAATAGAAAACCAACCAGGAGATCTGCGAGTGCTGATTGGTAGTAGAGTGCTTACCAGCTTGTTCAGCCCAGAGTTCAGTTCTCAGCCACACACACACACACACACACACACACACACACACACACACACAGACAGAGACAGAGAGATACAGAGAGACGGAAAGAGAGACAGAGACAGACAGAGAGAGACAGGGAGAGACAGAGGGAGATACAGGGAGGGAGAGACGGAGAGAGACAGAGACAGACAGAGAGACAAAGAGAGAGACAGAGAGACAGACAGAGACAGAGACAAACACTGACAAACAGACACAGAGACACAAACACTGATACATACAAACAGACATACTCACACACATAGATGAACAGACATATACACAGACAGACACACAAACAACCAGGTAAACAGACAGACAGGCAGGCAGACAGACACAGCAGATGAAATCATGAGTGTGTATTGTGGGCACAGTCATATCACAGACCCCGGTCTGAGTGCTGCTACTGACCGTGTTTGCAGGAAGTATCTACAGCTCCTTCCTGCTGGATGGCTGGAGCTTGGGACTACTCCTCTGCAGAAACCTGCTACAGACTTTAACTAGCATGTCTCCTTGCTCGACTGTAATAACTCTGTTTTCAGGCTGCTGGTGAGTACCCATCAGAGCAGCCCACCCACCCACTCTCTGCTTTTCTTAATGTGGTTCTCTTTTCTTCTTTGTTCCTAGACAGCTCATTCTTGTTGCAACACACACACACACACACACACACACACACACACACACACCACTGAAACAAAAAGAGCCACATGGAAACTTTGGATGTGAAGATAAAAGTTAAAAATTATTGGAGAGTCTATAACATAAATTGAGAAAAGAACCCCCCCCCCCAAAAAAAAAAAAAAACTCATGAATATAAAGAGTGGTTTTGTCATAAAGTAGCCCATTATGGGATCCAATATCAAAAGATCTCCATAAGTAAAAGAAACAAAGGGCTGGAGAGATGGCTCAGCGGGTAAGAGCACTGACTGCTCTT
>NC_034608.1:41875309-41915652 GCF_900095145.1 Mus pahari
AAATCTTAAAAAAAAAAAGAAACAAAGACATATGTTTGAGAAACACATGAGCACTCAGAAAAGAAAACACATGCATGGGTCTGCACACATGCACATAAACATGCATGCATGTACATGCATGCACACACACATACATATGTGTGCACAAGCAGTCTCATGCACACAGGCATGCACACATGAACACACATGCACGTGTGCACACACATATGTGTAATTTGCACACATGCACACCATCTTACACATCTCCATCTTACTGCTGAAAAGGCCAGAGAGAGTATTTTGAAAGCAGCCATAGGAAAAGAAAGACTGAACATTTATAGAGAGCAGAAACAATGTAAATTGAAGGCAATATTTTATTGTTTTTAAAAAAATTCCAGAAGCAAGCGAATCTATGTAAAATATTAAAAAGGTAATAAATAAATAAATAAACCAGTCAACTAAAAAAATAGTCTTCATGAATAAAGGTATAATAAAGATAGTTTCAGTCAATAAATTTAGTCTTGTAGGATCTGCACATGAGAGAGAACACATGATGTTTGTCTTTGAGTCTGAATCACTTCTGTAAAATAATGTTCCTCAGTTTTATACACTTTCCTGCAAATTTCCTATTTCTTTACAGCTGAATAACAGGTCCGCATGCATGAGTGCCCTGTTTTCATCCTCCACTGCCCTGTGGATGGGCACTGAGACCTGGTCCATCTCCTGGGTGCCGTGACTAGAACAACAGCAAATGGATTCCCACCTGGCCTCAAACTCAGCCCTCACTGCCTTCTAGGGTCACAGTCTCTCATCAGTGATCTGCTTCACCATCTTCTTCTTGCTCTTCTTGCTCTGTTTTCTGTGTCTTAGCATATTCTATCTGGGAAATAGGAAGCTTCTGTTTTGATTATGTTCTATGTTTGTTTTATGTTTATATCCTTTTGCTGTTTGCATCTTTGTTTCATAGCCACAGAAACATTGTCTAATTTCATTGTCACAGCCATTTATAGCATTTATCATCTAGGTGCTTATCATTTTAGCCCTTATGTTGAGATATTTGAAATATTTGTTGAGATATTTGAAATATTTTCATGACATGAGGAAACAGTGTAATTTTATTCTTGTGTCTAATAATTATACCTCTTCCACTTGTTGGACAGACTACTTCTGTATAGACTGCTACTGCCATTTTTATTGGGAATAAATTCTGCAAAAACCTATGGCACTACTTCTAAACCACCAACTCCATTCTGTCACTCTACAGTAACTGTGGAGTCTGTTCTTGTTTTCCACATTCATGCAGTTCCAGCGATTGAACTTAGAAAGCACTTTTACACATCCTGTTGGCCTATCTTTCAGTTATGTCTTATAGTGGTTAGTGTGCAAGCCTTTCTCTTGTTTGGGTGAACTCATTACTAAATATGATTTTTTTTTGATAAAGTTAAAATGTTTTTTTTCTCAAATTTAGTTTCAAGCTTTCATTATAAAGGAATAGAAATATAATTGAGTTTTATATAAAGATATCTGGAAACATTGTGAAATTCATTGATTTGCAGAGAGATGAGGAATGGGGTGGGGGTTGAAGAGGAGAACAGAGAAGAGAACATTCCATGGGATTTTTATATATAGCAAAATACCAGAATGTGCTATGTGCAGAAAGGGAATTTTACCAATATAAATTTTTTCTTAATTTTCATTGAATTGCCCTTGGCCAGAACCTTCAGTGCTATGTTGAAGAGAACTAGCAAGAATAGACATACTTTCATTCTGGACCTTGGGGGGAAATCTCTTTGTTGTACGTATTAATATTAACTGTGCAGCTTTTTTTATCTCTTTGTAGTTTGTGGAATCTTAGAGCATGAAAGGCTTCAGAGGCTTCTCACATTCCTTTCCTTTCCCATTCAGGCAGTCCTGTGATTTTTTTTCCTTGTTTATTTTTATAGCAATTATGTTAATTAACTTATGTATGTTAAATCAAATGTGTATTGTTGATATTGCTCTTAATTAATCATCGTGTGTATCATTTGTGGGTCCACTCTGCTGATATTTTACTAAAGCTTTTGTTTCTACATTTGTAAGGAATAATCTTTCCATGTTCTGCCAGGTCTTTGTTTTGATTTAGAATCGAGCTGAGATGGGTGTTGGGTGAGTTTGAGTGATGTCCAGCCCTGCTAGGCATAAAGACAGACAACTGAGGGTGCTCACATCTGTCAGATTTACTGAGAGCATCCTTTGATAATACTGTGTGCAAAGGGAGTCTTTCACAGCATGAGATCCCTCAGCTGCGGGATGCATCACCCTAAATAGGAGACCAGGGGGAACTCCTGTGGTCAGTTCAGGGTTTGGGATGATAAGTTACATATGTAGTTAGAAGCCAGTCTCTGTATCAGAGGAGAGCCATGGCTTTGTGATTTTTTTCCAGTAGGCACAGATACTGGGTGCAGGTCTACACAATATTTAAAACATTTTCCCACCAAGAATAAACTAGTCTTATTTAAAATAACTGAATAAGTAAAAAAAAAAAAAAACAAATAGTGAGAATAATAATTGTGACCTTGAAATTACAGATATCAGCCTCTGGGAGAGGCATCTTTGCATCACATAACCCAATCTTGTGTGAGCTAGGCAGCTTCCTTCTTCTGACTGTAGGTGGGGAATGGTTTGTAATCAACTGGCATTCACCAGTGAAGTCAGATGGCAACAGGCATTTCTTCATGTAGTAGCCAATCTTACTAGTCCATCACGTGTGCTGGTTATACATCTATTCCGATGATGTGTTTTAAATGTTGGTTCTGGCTTTGGTTGCTTTCTTTCTGTGTTGGGCTGTGGGCCTACGCTTACCGTACTCCTTCCTGGTCCTCTCATTTGCACACAGTCCTTCCTGAAGCTCCTCTCTCGTGTGTGAGTATTTGTGACTTCTTTCCTTTTGGGCTGAGTTTCATTTCTTCCAGTTCTGATTTTTCAACTTGAGATGTTTGGCTTTTAGTTTTAGGATTTTGCATGGCTAAATCTCTGCGTCTTCAGCTCCATTTTTCACTCACTGCTGCCTTGCTGCTCTGCCTTTCTTGTCACGTCCATATTTTCTTTTTTGGTTGTATCACCATGTTTTGTTATCCCTTTCAATTTCATATTTTCTACTACTTAAAGGTATGTGCTTTAGTTTAGACACATTTGTGAGTTTCTGCAGTTTCTTTCAGTTACTGATTTCCAATTTTCTTCCATTATGGTTAGAAAACGTTCCTATCTGGCTTTCTTTAATCCTTTTAAGGTCATTAGGCATGGTGTATGGCTAAATATACGCTCTATCCCCCAAACCAGCCCACGCATACTTATGGATGTGTTTCCCTGCCA
The DNA here is from genome assembly GCF_900095145.1 of Mus pahari. Lineage (NCBI taxonomy): Eukaryota > Metazoa > Chordata > Mammalia > Rodentia > Muridae > Mus > Mus pahari. Next base: position 41,878,640 of record NC_034608.1, read on the forward strand.
TTGAGTTTGGACTTTTGAGCCTGTCTTTTGGGGTTCCTTGTTTACAATGTTGAGTCTTTGATTTTTCTTGTTGATCGTTTGTTTAGTTTTCTATCCATAAGAAAATGGAATGTTTAAGCATCTAACTGCCTACTCCTTTAAGCTTTGGATCTGTTGTTAGGTTCATCTGTGTTTACACTTGTAAGAACTTATTGATAGATTGAGTGATGTTATCATTATAAAATATCCCTCTCTGCCTTCAATAATTTAAATAAAATTGATAACTGTAAGTAAATGTATTAAATAAATATTTTCATTGCTATCAGTTATATCACTATCGATATATAACCAAGTATATGTAAAATTAAATGAAATCTATTTCATAATGAATATGAAAATAAAAGGTCCTTCCATTTTACGCAAAGTGATGCAATATTAACTGCAAGGTGAATAAAGAGGTAAATATATATGTACAATAATACTTAGAAAAATTATTCAAAGCATAGCACAAGAGTTTAAAAGAGAATGTCTAAAGGTTAAATGAAAATGGCATGGAAAAAGTAGAGAAAAAAAATGGACATGGCAAAAACATGTGACCATCTCAAATAGTTAAATGAATGAAAATGGGTTTAAAATTCCATTTAAAGGGCAAACTTTTTCAGAATGAATGAAACAAGACTAAGCCAGTGAGGACTGTTCATACTGCTCTCCAGTGACAACAACTCTTTATGAGAGTCGCTTGGGATAGAGGGATGCTCATCTGTCTCAGTGTTACTAACTCATCATAAGATGATGATGGTAGTGTCCACTAAAGGCCATTGTATTTCAGCGTTGTTACATATACCTGTCTCTGTGCCTTACTGTGTATCTGTATATGTAGTACTGCTTATGGAATACCTGATGAAAGATGAATATTTTTCTCACATAAACTGCCTCTGTCCAGTTCAATTCATTCAAAAGTACTTAACTCCCCTCTGATGGTTGAAGTCTCTAACTAGGGATCATAGAGTCAAACTTGATGAATTCCAACCATCTAGGAGTCAGCTATTAGTTTGGAAATTAGTTGCTTCTTTATCCTAAGGTGGTCCACACTCCACTCAGAAATCAAAAGAGAATTATCTCCCCTAAGTAGTAATATAACTAGACACGACCCTTTTTTTTTTCCTGACTAGTGTTTTCTTCTTTATTTAGATAGAGATCTCTCTAAATAAATGCCCTTACTTGGTGGACACAAGTCCTCTGCATTGTGATTTGCTCTGAACCAAACAGGGTTCCTTACATGGTTAGTCTCCTTAACCACTGTATGCTTTCCCCTCAGGACTCATGGCTTCCATCCCTACCTCAAGTTCTTACTTATTTTCAACACGTATATTTCTTTTAGAATGATTATTGATTACAGAACCTGTGATGCTAACATATCTTACACCGTTCCCAACTAATGAACCAATATTGGTGTGGTATTATTCGCCGAATCCCATGTTTTGTTCAGATTTCCTTAGTTTTTAATCAAATGCTTTGTTTGTGTTCCCAAAATCCCATCGAGAATATTGGATGGCATTTATTCATTTGTCACATTAAGTTTTCTTGGCTGTAACTGTTCTTGTCTTTGACAGCCTTAATAGGTTCATTTGTTTTAGTATTTCTCATGTCTACATTTATAATCTCAAGAGTCTTCATGGTGCTTTTCAGTTATTTTGGAGAGAATTCCGCAGTTATAGTTGATATTTTCTTAATGATTAGACTGGATCAGAGCCTGCAATGCTGTTCTGGTCATGTAAGTGTATGGCTTATCAATATGACTGGCACTGTTAAGTCAATCTTGCTTGTCTGTCTCTCTGTCCGTTTTGTTAGCCTTGGTCATTCTGAGCTCTTGGGAATAAATCATAAGTCATAACACAGCATACATGAAAGGAGTGGGGACTTGCCTTCCATCCCTTTGAGGGAAGTGCCTCTGAATATATCATTTCCTATATATCATAGGAAATTGTTCTTAATCACTTATGTCCTCCTACACTCCTGTGTGATATTCTATCCCATTCTATTGAGGGTGTTTTGTTTGTTTGTATAATTTTCCTTCCTTTTGATATAACCGTGTGCTCCAGGCTCAGCCCGTGAATTTCTTGGCTCAGTCCATAGAATCTGATATTTCTTGGAGGAATCCCCTCCTTCCCCCAATGATACACAAATGACGATTTGGTCAGTAGGTACTTGGTGATACACAAATGACGATTTGGTCAGTAGGTACTTGCTTACTTTGAATAATTTCTTCCCCCTTTACTCCATGTCATAAGAGCTTATTACTTCAAGCTTTTTTTTTTCTTTCAAATCCAATCTCTTCTCTTAAGCGCATCATTCCTCTCTGTAAGAGTCTCCTAAAGGCTCTCCCACTTTAATCTAATTCCCACTTGGCAGCTGGAGAAAATCATAAAATATAAACCTTGTTATGTTGTTACCATGGTTCAAAAGTCCTTCCTAAGAGCAGGACTGCTCTGGGGACAGGGTTTGCACATAACTGTGTTGGAAGGTTTTCCAGGATTGGGTTCCTCTTTGCCTTTGCATCATCTTCCCATCTAGAAACTCTGAACAGCACGTTCCATGATCCTTACAGAAGTGCTCGAATCTTCAGGAGCCTCAGTATGCTTTATAACCATCACTCTGAGGTCAGCCTTGCTTGCTTGTCAGCCTTGGTCATCCTGTCGTTGTGGACATGAGTTATAACACAGCATACATGTAAAGAGTAGCCAACTTGCCTTCTATCCCTTTGAGGGCAGAGCCTGAGAAATTGGAAATATTTATCCAAATATTTTTTGTTGTTAAGTTTTATGGCTGGAACTGTAGCCATACAGTTCTGTTTTGACAGAATTCTCTTTCACTTTTTGTTCTGTCTTTGGATGAGTAGAGTTCCTTTAGGGAACTTCCAGCTAGGCTCAACATTGCTCGCATTGCTCTACAGCTGCCTGCTGTGTGTCCTGTGGTAGGACTCATCACAGTGGAAGACAATCACTTTTCCTTCACACCGCTCTGAGTTTGAACTCACTTCCTGTCTGTACTCTCAACATTTAGCAACATCTGGCTCTTGCTGTGTACTGAAGAAATGTCTCATAGGTTCTGTGAGAGACCACGGGATAGTTCCCACTATGCCAGCCCAAGTCACAGTGATCATTGGTTGTTTACAAAGGGTCATAGTTTTTCAAATATCACATGTATTAATTTGCATGTGTACAGTGTTAGGCAGGGATTGATGGGGGGTGTGTGATGTGGTAATAAAGGGAAGGAGGCAGATATTCAGAGAAGCAAAAGTGTCCTCTATTCAGAGCAGCTAAACACCACAGTCTCTCTGTGGAAGGGAGACTATAAGCATATGAGGTAGGACTCTTGGACTTTTATAGCATGCAAAAGAGGGACTTTGGAAATGGAAGGACCCATCGGCAGGTGAGTCCCCCTGCAGTCTGGAACTGTAGATGGCAGTGCTGTGTGGGCCTCCTTATCAGAAGCTTCCATAAATGTTAATAGTCAGCTCTCTTCTCCAGATCTTCTCAGTCTGCCTGAGGCTTTTAGATCAATAACCCTTCATTCCAGACCTCAAGAATGGATAAAAAGAAGTGGGAGCAACATATTCTCTCGTTGGCTATTTCCTGCAGAAGGGGAATGGTAGAGGAGGTGGTGGTGGTGGTGGTGGTGGTGGTGGTGGTGGTGGTGGTGGTGGGGACTAGGTTCTTTCCCCGGGATCTAAGGAGGCATAGTTCAGGTTATTTTTAAGTAGCAAGAGAAGTGATTTAACTTGATCAGTTGTGATGGATCGTGTGACTGCCATCATGAACTCCTGGAGAAACTATTGAAAAATAATTGTTAAAGTACTGAAAAGATGATTTGGTTAGAGAATGGAGGTGGGAGGTTGCCCAGGTAGAGGAAGAGGGTAAATTAGGGGAGGGGGAAGGAGGAGGGATGGAGGGAGGAGGAGAAGGAGGAGAAACAGAGATAGAGACAGAGAGAGAGAGAGAGAGAGAGAGAGAGAGAGAGAAAGAGAGAGAGAGAGAGAGAGAGAGAGAGAGAGACACAAACACAGAGATACAAGGAGAGAGACAAAGACAGATACAGAGACAGACAGAGAGACAGACAGAGACAGAGAGCAGAGAGATAAGCCTTTGGAGAGGATGTGAGTGTCTGTAGATAGGGGCCCCCATATAGGTGAGGGAGTATTTTTATTGTGTCTCAATGGGCTCTGAGTATTTGGCAGGGCTTAACTGGGAAGGAACAGGAAATGATGCCAGTAGAGTTGATAAACTGAAGGAGGGTGAAGTTCTTTGTCCAGGATTGTGGAACAAGAAGGGAGGTTAGAGGCTGGGGAAAACACAGCCATCTTGGGAGCTCTGTTATAGCTGTAGGGCCTGGGAAGGACTCAGTTATTACGTAAAGATGCTGCTTGAGGGGAATGTGGATCTTTAGTGATGAGGGGACAGGAGCACTGGATGTTAGTGGGTACAGACCCAGCAGCTGGATGAGTAAGTGGAATTGGCAAAAAAAAAAAAAAAAAAAAAAAGGATGCCCAGCTCTCTTGTCCAGAGATTAAAGGGGGAAAGTTTTCATTTTGAAACCTTAGAGTTGGAAGAGCATCCTAACACGGACATAAGGGACACAGTGAGTGAAACCTGGGACTGCAGTACAATTGAGATAAAAGAATGCTATGTCCCATTGTTTTTAGGTTACAGTGACTAGTCCTACTTCAAGGAGTGCTGTGCCAAAGTACATGATCAGAAGCAACAGGGTCTGCGGCACACTGGACAAGGGAGCAAGAGAAAAATAGAGGACAAGTGTAAGGAATTACATCTGGGCTGCGGGGAAAGGATGAGAGCCCCTTGAAGTCGGAGCTCCTTCACTGCATCCCCAGAGTCTTTTTATGAATATATCAGGAACTGATGGAGCCGTGCAGTGAGTCTCAACTTTCCTAATACTACGACCCTTTAATACAGTCCCTCAGGTTGTGGTGACCCCAACCATGAAATTATTTTGTTACTACATTGTAAGTGTGATTTTTGCTGTTAAGAATCCTAATGTAAGTATTTCCAAAGGGTTTACAACCCTAGGGTTGAGAACCACCATCTTATTTTGTGAGAGCTCCTGGAAGAACTAATATGGAGATATTCCTGCTTGGCATAGGAGGAAGTCTGGTTTTTTGTTTGTTTGGGGTTTTTTTTTGGGTTTCTTTTTGTTTGTTTGTTTGTTTGGTTGGTTTTTTTGGTTTTGTTTTTTGAAACATGGTTTCTTTGTATAGCCCTGGCTGCCCTGGAACTCACTTTGTAGACCAGGCTGACCGCGAACTCAGAAATCTGCCTGCCTTTGCCTCCCAAGTGCTGGGATTAAAGGTGTGTGCCACCATGCCCAGCAAGTGTGGTTATTTTAAAGGAGGGGTCCAGGGAGTGAAATATTTAAAGGGGAGGTTAAAAACATAAGTAAGAGGATAATATTTGAGGATATGAGGGATCAAGGGCAGAGCCAGAGTGGGAAGGGACCAAAGGTAAGGTTTGTCTCTGGAGTTTTTCTCTGATATTTGTGTCTTTAGGCCCCATCCCAAGCCAGTTTGGATTTGTCAGTGTGGAAGCAACATTGTTCCTGAAAGAGGGCACAGTTCGCATCCTCAGGTGTATTCAGGAGATCTAGGTCTCTTTAATTTTGAGGTACTGCAGCAGACAAAAAATTGGGTTGGTCCAAAGAATGTTAAGCTGATGTGAGATTTCTTTAAGGTTTTCTTAGAGTTGGTGAGAGAAGAGAAGCTAGTTGATGCAGAAAGACCTTCAGTCCAGGTGTTTCTGTTCTGAGGTTTGGGAAAAAATAAATCTCAGAGTGACAAGGAGAGGGAGGAGTTGGATGGGCCATTAGTCCCCATTTCAGAGGTCAATAGCGAGAGGGCCTCAGAGAAGGGTCCATCGAAGTGACCATGATAAAACCTAATAGACGACAAAGATCCAGAACATAAGATGGCTATTTGGTGATGACATATATTTTTGGATTGTGCTATGTAAGGGAGGTGATAACAGTATAACACAGTGGAGAGCATTAAGAGATAAAGTTATAAATTTTGTTTAGTAAGGTGAATCTAATTATACAACTGGCTGAGCCATGTACCAGAACCCTGTAGAAGGATAAGGTAACTGCAATCTAGCCTTTTGTTACATCAAAGTCCTGCGTAAGGAAGATGAACCTAGAAGCTTTGTGAAAGAGGTCAGTTGAAGTCAGCATCTTAAATGACATTTTAAAAACAGGAATAGAATCTAATTAAGTCCTTTTATAGGATTTTCTAGTAAAATTCCAAGGATAGCGTTTGTATATACTGAATAATTTCCCCAACCTTTGACTTTGATGGCTGCATGTCTGCCAGTCTATGTTAATCAGAAAACATGGTGGTTAAGGTATAGAAGGACATACTATATATGTGGGAAGTGTTCTTCTGGGAAAAGATAGTACTCCATAGTTGCCAAGTACAGCTTTTAGGTTTGGTGGTGGTTTGAATATGCTTGTCCCAGGGAGTAGCAATATTAAGAGGTGTGGCCTTGTTGGATTGGGTGTGGCCTTGTTGGAGGAAATGTGTCACTGTGGGTGTGGACAATGAAATCCTCCTCCTAACCATGTGGAAGCCAGTCTTTTCCTAGCAGCCTTCAGATGAAGATGTAGAACTCTCAGCTATTCCTGTACCATGTCTGCATGAATGTTGCTGAGCTCCTGCCTTGATGATAATGGACTGAACCTCTGAACCTTTAAGCCAGCCCCAATTAAATGTTGTCCTTATAAGAGTTGCCTTGGTCATGGTGTCTGGTCACAGCAGTAAAGTCCTAACTAAGACAGGTTTGGTCTCCTGTTTAAGCAGACAGGTCTATTTTTCTCAGATGTAGATCTGAGTAGATACTGTAGTATTGATGTAAGTGAAGGTCTTGTCCTATATCTGGTATATATATTTCACTAAGATTGAGATATGACCTAAGGCATGAATCATTCCTTTGCCCCACTCTGGAGTCACTTGAGTGACCCTCAGTGTTACCATATTGACTGTTGTGATGCCAAATTGCTTGTATAAGGAAACCCTTATTTAACACTTCATAATTGCCCCAATGCACAAACATAGCAATGCAGGCAATTCAAGTATGCCAAAGAAATTTCATAAAATACTTCAACTGAAAAGGAAAAACTTTCAACTTCACACAGGGGTAAAAGAATCACATGGACATTTTGCAAAGATCTACCCCAAGAATGATCCATCAAAGAAATTATAGAGAAAGAAGAAATTCCAGGCCTTTTTACTTCATCTCAAACTTTAATGTGTGATATATCCTTAGAATAGAAAAATCACTAAATTTGGGGTTGTACTTACAGAGAATAGATAGGATATATAGGGTTTGGTACAATGTGTAGTTTCAAAAATCCACTCGGACATCTTAGAACCTACCCTACTCACCTACGTACCCGCACAGTGCTTAAAGAGAAGTGACTGTATTTGACTATCCTAATACCTTTGTTTTAGCATCATATTAAAATGTTTTCTTTCTTTACCTCTTATACAAACATAATGTTTCTAAAATACAACAGCAGCGACGATAACAACATAAAGACAAAACCAGGAACAAAACCTTGCTAACATGTGGCAAGTTGAGCCTCTTATCTAGGAAAGCTATCGTCTCCTTTTTTCCTCATCCAAAGATCTGAGGAAAGGCAAGGAAATATTTAAAAGATACTAGTTTTCTCTGGGTAAATGGGCACAGATGAGATGAGATGAGCCTATCTATCTAATTTCATGTTCTACATATTCTCTTTGAGAATATAATTATCAAGAAGAACATGTAAATGTTTTGTTTTTGTTGGAATGTCTTTGAAACCAACCTGAGTGGAGGAGTGAACTTCTTGGTGACTTCAAAATTCCAGTACATTCTAAAAGAAGCAACAGGGACCAGCATTCCTAGTCTGCCTACCCAGGTCCATCCCCAGAGACTAGAATAGAAAAAAAGTTCAAATGCACACTGCCCTTCGACTCTGTTTTCATTTTTAAAAGTGAAGGTCAGGAAAGGAAACATGCTTACACCATCTTCCATTGAGTAACAGCAAATGGGTGGCATTAATTTCCACAGAAGAAATGCAAATGCTTAGGTCAACACTATGACAGAATGCCCTGGTGACAGAAAACCAGAGTCCCCCCAAGACTCTCTTGCTAACAGTTGCTCGACTGTTATTGGTCAGCCACATCTCTATCTCAGGGAGAACAGTTTGTTGAGACAGGAAATTCTCAAGATAGCCTGTTTTGCTTGAGCAAGCAGTTCTGAGAGGAGGTTGTAATTTCTCAAGGATGTCTTAATATCCACACACCTTCCACAGCATTCTCAACTTCCCTATACCTAAGTCCCTTGCTCATTCTTATACATGTCCTGATTATTCCTTCCCTGTCACACAAAGTACATCCCAGGGGAAGATGGATACCCCTTGCTGTGCTAATAAACAAACTCATCTGTTAGACCAGATTTTGGTCGTCTTCTTGCCTTCTGTTTCTTTACTCTGTGCTCTGAAATCTAATGCTAAAACCCTGGACAATTCTGGGACCCTTGCTGTCAGCTCCAAGCTCTTCTTCTGGGACAACATTGACTTTCTTATCATCTCTTTGTGCTCTTGGAACCTGTGTCTTTGGGATCACAGACACTCTCAGGGCTCACTACATTGGCTAAACAGTCACCAACTGTGATGTAAGACCCCTGGAACTCATGGTCTCTGCATCAATGAACAGTGTAAGTCCCATGGACAGAATCTCAGGTCTAAGGACTTCATCGGCACTATGAAAAATCCAGGTTGTCCTCCTGGGAGACGAGTGGAATTGTCTTTAATTCTCCTTTTATGTTTTTTACCCTCTCTTCTCTTACTCTTCTTCCTTCTCAGAACTCATTTGATCTCCAGATAAGAGGCCATTCTGCATTTATCTCCACAGAGTTGCCCCATCACATGTTGGGAACACCCTGAGTTCCTCACTATTGGTCCAAAGACTCCATGAGTTTCCCATAAGGTCCTTTTGTCCTTTCACTTTTCTAGAGTCTGTGAACTGGGGGACATTGGTTCTTAAATACCAGGCACAATTTTGGTCAATCCTACTGACATTTATTCGACTTTCTCCCAAACCTACCATGTGATTAAAATGTCCATTCCAAAGGATACATCTTTAGCCTGTCTCAGGGCTAATATAAAAGATCCATTTGTTTAGCTCCCAGTTCAAATTTTGCCTAAGTATTCGTTTTATAATGACCACTGCTGGCCCAAATTTAAAATATTTGATTTCCATATCTTAAATGACTTAAGCAGCTTCATCAAACAAGATGGAGACAGGTCTGAAGTTCTTCTACATCCTCTGCTATTCCCAACGTCGAGCCTCTTCTCTATCTCTGTTCAGGCCTCTCGCTTCATTTCTGCACTTTCCCTTTCACCAGCCCAAATTTACAAATGACATCTCCAACTCTCTCACATGTTCATCTGGCCGATAAACTCCCTTCCTATCAATGCAGGGCACGTTAGTTATGTTAGCAAATGTTCCTTGGCTATTTCAGCCCATGTCCTGGCTCTGGATGAGACTTGGCCTTCCTACTTCAGAATTACATTTATTCTCCCATCCCTGGTCTTGGATCAGGCTGGCTCCCTGATTCTACAACTGGGAAATGTATTGCCAAACAACTCAGTTCTTTCCCTGTCCTGGAATTGACCTGGTAATGTTCCTTGGCAAGTTATTCTTCCACAGTTCTAAGACCTCAGCTGCTTGTGGACCTGGCTTCAGGAGCTGGGGCCCTGCAGTTCCTTCTCTGTTTCTTTATTTTGCGATTTTGAGCCTACCAGCCTAGCCCTTAGCCACCACCACCTTTTCTATTCACACTAACCTACTTACCTAAAGAGTCTTTTAAAGGAAATGGATCAAATGACACACGTCCTGATCTTCCAAAGGAAGGATTCTGCAGGAACTTGGAATGCTGTGATGGGGGGATAGGCTCACTTTATCATAGGTTCGAGTTCACCTTTAGCAGAAAACTAGGGGACCTCATCAAGATGGAAGCAGCCATGTTACTTGGCAACCATATTTGTTAATGATATCATGAAGAAGACAAATGCCATGTGACTTCCTCGCCATGTTGTTTAATGTCACCACATGGCAGAAGCCAAAATTCTAGCACCCATAAAACTCTATGGTTCCACTGAGTTCTGTAGGGATCACCACAGCCTTTTTATATTAGAATAAGGAAGTAAGATCAAACCATTGAAGTATGTTTTAAATTGTGATGTTTTGTTTTATTTTAATTTTGATAGATTGTATATGATACATTGACATGGCAGTGTGTGCCTGCCATCTCTGCTCTCCAGAGACTGAGGTGGGAAGTCCCAGAGCTCTGAGTCAGGTTGGATTACGCAGAGAGGCACCGACTTAAAAGACACAGCATCCCTACGCAATTTTCACTTTATGCCTTATTTTTGTGGACTGTGAAGGAAACAAAATAGGATGTTCAGAAAAGAGATTGTTAGAGACCTCAGCTACCTATAATTGAACATGTTGCAGCCTAAACTGAGCTCAGATACCTGCCTGAAGTACCTGCCTCCTCCAGTCATTAAGAAGCTACTGGGCTTTGTCTTTGTGATGTCCTGCTCAGCAATCCTGAGTAAATTACACCAATGTTTAAATAGTTTGTCTTTTATGGTGCATCACTATTTTTTAATAACATTTGATTTTCACTTAGGATAAACTATGTAAAAACGAGACTAAGGTATTGAAGTGTCCCTTTATTTATTGAGTCTAAACTTGTCTGACTTCTGATGCCTTTTCTGGTTGTCTTATAAATTTGGGAGCCTCAACATTCAGTTCGTAAACCTTTACAGTGGTTACATGTTCTCAATCAGTTGTAAATCTGTCTCTTTCTCTGCTGCTTGAGTTGAAGTTAGCCTATTTGCAGCTTTCAATTGCTTGGTTCATTGATTGTTTTTATTCTGGGACTGTTTCTTGGAGATCACATATAACTGAATATTGTATTTTAGTCTAGTCAGTCTGTGCTTTGTAATTAATAAGTTGAGTAATAAGTTCAATAATATTACTGTGAGAGGTTTTGTATTCTATATGCATTTGTTTATTGTTTTTCTATTTTGTCATACTTCTGGTAGTTTTCTTCTTCTGTTGATACCAACAGTTTTCTGGAATACTGTGTTAGCTCTCTTCTATTCAAATTCTTCAAGAAATATATTCTTCCTTCTCCTCTTGTGGACAAGACTATTTTTCTTTTTTTTCTGTGTATAGTATTTCTTTAAGTATTTCTGCAGTGCTGGCTTCATATGAGCTTATCTTAGAAGTGTTCATATTTCTTGGTCAATTTAAAAGATAACTCGGTTAACTATTATAATTTGAGTTGATAGTTACTTACTCTCAGGGACTCAAAGATATCATCCCATGCTTTCCTGGGCTTTACGATCATTGACAAGAGACCCTATATGATTCTCCTATATTTGGCATTATTTATGAATTGACATTCAATTACAGCTTTTACTATTCCCTCCTCTGTACTTTTTATATATTTGCTATTATATGCTGCATAGACCATCTTCTCTGCTCTGTCTGCATGGGGTTAGAAGTCTTCTCTGTGTTGGGATGTCCATTTTTTCCCTCTAGGTTTAGGACATCTGCTATGAGTTCAGTAAACACATTGCTCATGGCTTTAGGTTATTTTTGGCTCCTTCAGAGACTCCTGCAGAGTCTTAGATTTGGTTTCTTGAAGGTATCCTCGAGATCTTGGAAATAATGATCATATTTGTTAATTTTACCCTTTGTATATGTCTAAATCTGTTCATCTTTGTATCAACCTTGCCCCTGTTCCTAACATCTGCTTTCCTGCTTGGTTCTGTCTACTGATGCTTTCCACTGGGTCTCTTCTCTGAGTGGCTGCTCATTCCAAAGTTCCATTCTTTTCTTTTCTTATAGATTCAATTTTCTTGCTGAATTCTCTTCTTTTATGTTTTAAAATTCTTCTTCCAAGTAACGGAACACTTTGTAGCCCTCCACTGCATTAACTTGCTTGTCTGGCTCCTTCATTAGTTTCCCTAGTACACCCATCTGCTTCCGTCAGAGTCTTTGTGGCCACTGATACGTTTTAAGAGTGGGAATCTGAAATCCTTTTCTGCCATTTCAGCTATTTTATTATCTTTATCTCAGGTATTAAAATGCTATAGCTTTGGGATATTGCTAGAGTGTGTTGTCGTCTCTCGTTTTGTGGCTTTTATAGGTCTATTAGGACAGATGTGTCCTCCAGGTTTATTGGCTCACCTTTTCTCCTTTTCAAACTCTTTTTGTTTACTTGTTTTATTCCAGTCTCACTCGTGAGTTGTTTTCACTCATGTCTGTTCTCCAGTGCTATTTAGGGGAGAACGTGATTGCAGTAACTGATAAAATGCTTTGAAACAGTCCCAATATCAACTTGCAGCAGACAACAGCTGTGTTCTCTATTGTGTGCCCCTCAGAAGGTGCTGAGACAGTTGCACTATGGTACTGGTTGTGATAAAGCTAGTTTATAGATTTTTTTTTAGAGGTAAAGGTATCAATAATTAACAGTAAAGCAAGAAAGCGATGATGAAACTGGAAGGATGGAGCAAAGTATGGGTGAGAGAGACGTAGATAATTAAAGGTATGACAAGTAGCGCTTCTGTTACTTTTTTTCTTCTGTTACTTATCTATTGATAAAACACCGTGACAAAGGCAGCTTATAAGAGGGTGGGCTTATTTGGCATTATAGCTCCAGAGAGTTAAGAGTCCATCACCATCACATAAGAGAAGCATGGTAGCAAGCATCAGGCATGGTGGCAGGAAGAGCTGAGAGCACATGTCTGGAGCAGCCGATGGGAAGTATGGAAAACACTAGAAATGGTATATGGCTTTTGAAACTTCAAGGCCAACCCTTGGTGACATATTTCCTCTAGGGTGTCCACGTCTCCTAAAACCTACCCAAACAGTATTACTAGCTGGGGACCAAACATTCAGACACTTGACAATATCAGGGGACATCTCATGGAAGCCACCAAATGTTGCAAAGCAAATATCGTCAGTAGTTGTAGAGTATGTGATAACATGGCCTTTTCTGGCAACAACACAAAGTGAAACACAGGGCTATAACTCAGAATCAAGAACTTGAGTGATAAAACATGGAAAGAAAGAATATTACAATTACAGAAGGCAAAGAAATTGCTAAGTCAGACTTTCACAGTCACTGGCTTGCAGATATCAAACACCATCTTTTCAGCTAGGGGTAGGACTCCAAACCCACCTCCCCTTCTTCCACTCAGGGTTTGTTTTCCGGCTTGTGCTTGAACTCTCTTACGTCTGCCATCACGAACCCTGAGTCCATGTGTGGGGTTTCCCCAGTCGCATCTGAATAGCACGGTTTCCATAGAGATATTAGCCATCTCTGGTCTGACAGTCTCTCCATACCACGCTCTGTTGTGGAGAGCCTTAGCCTTGTGAGAAAAGGCGTACTGTCCTAGTTTGGGCTGAGTGCTCCGCAGTCTCTTAGTTTCTGCATGTTGAATAGTTGGTGGGTTGTTGTGTGTGTTGTCCAGGTTTGAGAGATGCTAATCTATAAGCATAATAATTAGGAGTCACATTAATACCGTGTCTACCTAGCAAAATAATTGTACTGGTGGTTCTCCTTGGGGACCTGTGACCTATCTAGCCACAGGTTCTTGTCAAGTATGGGTTCCATCTTATAAAATGAGCCTTAAATGCCATCAGAAAGTGGTTGGTGATCCTCATAACCGCTGTGTCACAGTTGCAGCAGTGGTAATATGTTCCTAGGACAGCGATTACTGTAGCTCATAGAGTTCCATGACTAGGTAAGATTGACGGTCACTCTTCTCTTCTGGTAGCTTACAGAGCACTTCCCAGCATATGAAAAGCTGGCCAGGAAGCCTAAAACTTCTAGGTCAGAACCCACTCGGTTTCTCTGTGTTTTGTGACTAAGTGTTCTGCAGTATCTGCTGCAGTACAGTTTTACTGTCAAGTTTCAGACAGTAGCCAAGAACAATGGTAATGGTTTGTAGTATTTAGAGTTTAGAGGACCTTGATTGGTCAACAATTCAAGAAGAGGTAACCCATTCATGGGACTGTTTTGTTTGTTCATTTTTTTTTGTTTTTACTTGATTGGTCAACAATTCAAGAAGAGGTAACCCATTCATGGGACTGTTTTGTTTGTTCATTTTTTTTTGTTTTTACTTGATTGGTCAACAATTCAAGAAGAGGTAACCCATTCATGGGACTGTTTTGTTTGTTCATTTTTTTTTGTTTTTACTTGATTGGTCAACAATTCAAGAAGAGGTAACCCATTCATGGGACTGTTTTGTTTGTTTGTTTGTTTTTTGTTTTTTTGTTTTTACTTGCTAGCATGTAACACCTAGGTGGGGCATTATCTCCCCTTGCTATAGGGTAACTCTAAATGGTTTTTCATTATATGCATATATATGTATATGTACTTTAAGAAGTTTCTATAATAGTAGGTTTCCACATGATTCTTTTCAAAAGCCCTTTCTCCCTCATCATAATCCTCTCCCCTGTCCTCCCATCCCATGAAATGCCTCCTGTTCCATTCTTTCCCCACCCCACTTTACATTACCATATTGCATCTTTCCTTCCTTAAGAGAACATCCCTTACTTGTTTTCTGATCCTATGGAAATCACAAATGAAATATGTACCTCTAAATATTCAAAGTTAACATTCATGTAGGACAGAGAACATGAGATGTTTGTCTTTCTGGGTCTGGACTACCTCGCTTAGTATGTTTGCAATTGAATCTGTTTCCCTGCGGATTTACATTATTCTTGACCAAATCAGCTTTGTTTCTTGGAAAAGTAATTAAAGACCAATGGGAAATAGTTTTGTTATTCTCTTAAACTATAACTGTTTTGTTATTCTGTATTGAAACCACAGCTAACTTATATTGATCAAGCTAATTATGATTGATTTGTTGGATGGGTTGGAGACTAAGGAAATGATAGAGACATGTGTCCTGACTTCCCGAAGTGTGTTCCACATGAGAACACACATGTACTGCTTAGCACCCAGGCCTTCCAGCCCAGGGAGGGTACTTCTCACAGTGGACTAGGTTCTCCCACATCAAGCATCAGCTGAGAAAATGCCCAGAGCCCCATTTGCTAGGACATTTTCTCAACTCAGATTCCCTCTTCCAAAACGAATCCAGCTTGTGTCAAGTTGACATAAACTTGCCAGCACAATGTGAGAGAGAATGAAAGGCACACAAAAAGCCTTTTCAAAATACCATGTGGCAAGTTTGAATGAAAAGCAGGACAGCCTTTGTTAACTAGCCCTGGTTCTGGGATCCAGCTGTGGCTGCAGGGGCTTCCCTTTTCCAGCAACTGCTGAACCCTGAGCTTTAGCCTCACTGAACTGGCTTCTGCTTGTCCCAGGAGCTGACTGTGCTGTGACCCTCTCTCCACCCCTGTCTAGTCCAGCTTCTCCTTGCATTGCTTCATCACACTGGTTCTCTGTCTGGCTCTCCTGGACTGCCAACAGGACAGCTCCCATTTTGGTGTATACAGACCATTGTCCAATGTGATTTTAATTTGCTTTATCCTAGGAATAAGAGAATTTAGCATATATCATTATTTTGGCCATTTGGGTACCTCTTTTGGAGAAAAGTCTATTTAGGTAACTTTTGTTATCTTTAATTAGATTTTTAAAAATTACTTTCTTGCTATTAATTTATTTACACTCTTTATATACTTTAGATAATCCTTTGCAAAGGTGGGGCTTATAAATATTTTCTTGAAATGCATAAAATACTTCTTCACCCTAGTTTAGTAAGAGTAAATAATTTAGTAAAAATAAAATATTCCGGATATACTTTGATTAAAAATGATTTGTTACTTTTTCCCATTTTAAATTTAATAGCGTCCTATAATAATTATTTGGCTAAATTTGGCAGCTTTAGTGTCCCGCTTACTTCTCCAGGCTTTTGTTATCGTTATTAGTTTAAATTGTAATCAAAATACAGATTATGAAAGCATCTTAAAGAGGACAAAGTAAGTTCCCATTACTTCTCCAGTGTTGTCTATCCTCCAGACAGAGCATGCAGCACAGCGCCTGCTCTCACAGAACTGCGTGACTCTCAAATGCTGGCTAGGAACACAGGGCTTATGTAATGTCCTTATAACAATCGAAATAATACCCATAGCTGGGCTGGCAAGATGGCTCAGTGGGCAAAGGCACTTGCTGTCAAGCTCTGTTCCATTGGCCTACCTTGGGTAGGTCTCTCTCTCTCTCTCTCTCACACACACACACACACACACACACACACACACACACACACACACTCTACATGTACACACGCACACATGCACACACACACATGCACACACATACACTGCAGTAAAGAGAGAGGACAGGGCAAACAGGGGACCAAATAAACTCATATGAGGCACAGACACTGGTGATAATTTCATGTTGTGCGCATGTCTCTAAAATGAAGTTGTATACATTAATCGCCACAGCTTTCGTATGCCAGTCCATTCCATATAAGGAAACTTATATTGTAAATTGTTACCAAAACATTGCCTTTAATTAACTCATTTATGCCCAGGTTATCAAGATATTATATATGTAAAATTTGGGCTTTGATCTCATTTCTGCTTTTGTAGTAAGATTGGAATGTCACCTGATAAAAATAAATAAATGTATGTTGTTTTTTTGTTTCGTCCCCTAAATAAGACTGCCTCTGCCCCTTTGAAACCTCCAGGCCTCACTTCTCTTTCTTTGGGAGGACTTTTTTTGCTGCCCTTCTCATCACTAGCCATGTCTGCCGTTCATCCTTGTATGGTTGTTTGGTCTGCTCCTGTGACATAGATCTCTAGAGGGGTGGGCAGTAATTAGGCACAGAGGCAGAGCCATTGTCCACATCACTAAACTAACATCAGACCCTGCTGTAACTGTTTCAGAGCTAACTTCTGAATTCTGTGCATCCTCCACACAGCCTATTGCAGTGTTGACTTTTTAGTTTGTAAAGGGGAACTAAGTTTACAAATGTCTCTGTCCTGAGAAAGAACTCAGAACTATAACTCAAAGCTGACCTCTTAACGTCATCTGGCAAATCAAACCTACCTATGAAGTAGTTCTCTTTGCTACTTGCTTATTAGGAGGCATTAGGTATCCTGGATGTGTGGGATGTATCACATAATGAAAAGGTGGTGTGGCATCCTACCATCACATCTGTGGAAAGATCAACCTGTAGATGTGTGTAAAGGGAGTAGTGCAGATAGATAGGGGATGAAAAGTTTTCTGTTAGTATATTCCTCTTTAATACATTTTATATAAACAACCTTATCTGTGTTCTTTTCTAGGTCTTTTTATCAGAAAATAGAATAATAAATGGCTTAGATGTTTTACACACACACACACACACACACACACACACACACACACACACACACACACTCAAAAGGTCTTTGCTAGCTGAAAGCCATGCTGACATACTTGTGTGCATGCAAGAAATCAACTTTAAGAGCTAAGTATTTATTTTGACTCATGGTTTCAGAGCTTCCAGCCCATGGTTGCTGTCTTAGTCAGGGTTTCTATTCCTGCACAAACATCATGACCAAGAAGCAAGTTGGGGAGGAAAGGGTTTATTCAGCTTACATTTCCATACTACTGTTGATCACCAAAGGATGCAGGACTGGAACTCAAGCAGGTCAGAAAGCAGGAGCTGATGCAGAAGCCATGGAGGGATGTTCTTTACTGGCTTGCTTCCCCTGGCTTGCTCAGCCTGCTCTCTTATAGAATCCAAGACTACCAGCCCAGAGATGGTCCCACCCACAAGGGGCCTCTCCCCCTTGATCACTAATCAGAAAATGCCCCACAGCTGGATCTCCTGGAGGCATTTCCCCAACTAAAGCTCCTTTCTCTGTGATAACTCCAGCTGTGTCAAGTTGACACAAAACTAGCCAGTACAGTTGCCTAGCTATTAAAGTCCTGTATCAAGGCAAGAAAACATGGTGGGAGAAAAAAAATAAAGGAAAGCTGTTTCCATGGAAACCAGAAAGCAGAGAAGGATGGGCTGGGTCAAGATACACCCTCACTTCCTCTACTAAGATCCCAAACCCCCAATGATAACCAATACAAATATGAACCTCATATGCGCATAAACATACACAGTTGAAGCCTTCCTAACTGAGTTGCCTCTCAAGGCTTCAACTCTGAGTTTGGCTGCTGGAGGACCAGTTCTTCAATACAGAAGTCTTCAGGGTCCACATCCAAATCATGACACCGATGCTCTAAAATTCAGATACTTGCCTAGGTTGTCATCCTGACTCAATTGTCTCAGTTACTATTTTTAATTCTCTGCCTTCTAACCTAGCAAATGGCCTACTTAATAAGACTTAGGTTTACCACAGTTTTTTTTTTTTTTTTTAACTTTTGTAATTCAGTGTGGTCTTAGCAGATACATAAGAACAGATCATAGCAGGCTGTATCAACAGAGTATCCTGTTATGGTTCTATACCTGGATACATTGTACAATGTTTCAATTAAGTGAAACATACCTGCTTCACAAGAGAGTAGTCATTATTTATCTAGTGATAACAGTGACCATCCTGTCTTAGTTTTTTGGAATGTGCACTACATGCAACCCAAACTCTTCAACCTGCATTATTATGGCTTGCTCCCTCTCAGGGGAGGATGATGGAGCATCAGCAGGCATATCTAGGTTATTCTGTTCATCTAGGTTATTCTGTTCAGACACTGGAAAAGTTCATTTTCTGAGGCTGAGTGGGTTTTTTTTTTAATCATTCTTTGTTTGTATAATGTTGACCTCTCTGATGAGTCAAGGAAAATGGGGGTGCAGAAGCCAAAAGAAGGGATCTTCACTCCTTGCTCTAGATCACATCCTCAGGCCCGTGGAAATCACCCACTGTCTCACCAATTCCTTGTCACTCAGCAATCTGCATGAGAACAGTTGACCTAAGTTGTCCTTTTAAAATCTGTTTCTTTCTGAGCATAGCTGAAGATAATTCTGTGTTGTTTTAT
This sequence comes from Mus pahari, assembly GCF_900095145.1. Taxonomy (NCBI): domain Eukaryota; kingdom Metazoa; phylum Chordata; class Mammalia; order Rodentia; family Muridae; genus Mus; species Mus pahari. Next base: position 41,897,689 of record NC_034608.1, read on the forward strand.
TTTGGCCACCTTCTTGAAGCCTTCTCTCTCATCCCTTTGCCAATATTTGCCATTTGCCATAAATTGTCTTTCAAGACAGAAAAGGTCTCTGAAGTGTCCTATATTCTTTGATGGAACTTGTAGGGTTTTACAGTTTTTAATATTTTAAAATTTAAGATCCAGGTTTTTTTTTTTTCTCTTTCTCTCTCTTTTTGGACCTGAACTTTTCTTTCCCCAAGAATCCTGCCTGTGCCTACCAGGTGCAGTCTCTTTTTCCTTCTATTTTTGATATTATGATGTAATTTCAGAAATCCCCCTTCCTTTTCCTCTCTCCACCCCCATAACCTTCCCTGCTCTCTTTCACACCAATGGACTCATTTTCATTAATGCATAAATCTAATACATATATACCAACATATTCCTAAATATAACCTGCTGGGTTTGTATACTATTACCTGTATGCATATTTTTTTCCAGGGAAGTCATTTCTTTTGAAGGTTCTTTAGGTCTGCATTGCGCAGCTCTCTGACCTGATAAAGATGCTGTGATTCTCTCTGCAGGGATGGTCCGTTAAAAAGATGAAAAGTTGTCTTTTAAAATCTTGGCGATTGGTCTTATGGATTTGGTGAGATTAAAATTGATCCTAAGGCTCTAATTCCTCATAAAAGATTCCTTAGTGCCCAGATGTTCCCATTAGACTGTCAGTAGACTGTCTCAGACACAAATTCTCCCTTGCCTGATCCAGTCAGTGTCTGCACAGCCGCTTGAAGCTCTTCTGTTTAATTAAAGCCCCTCGGGGCTATGTCACCTGAGACCGGTCCCTTGTTTTTCCTGTCTTATAGCCCCAAAGCTTCAGCAAGCACATCAAATTACCCTCATTTTCTAAGTTGTTATTCATTTTCTTTAAATAATAATAGGAGGTAGCTGAAGCAGTGTGAAAGCATTTGGAGCTGGCTTCTGAGCACCCCCAATCTTCCATGGTAAGGTGATTTTGATTGTGTTCATCAAAATAAATTGAGCACTGGCGTGGCAAATGATTAATGGTTGCAGGACTTGAGTTCAACTGCTTTGCTTCATATAGGAGATAGCGATATTCCCAAATTAAAAATGTTCACGAAGCATCCTCAACCCCTGCCTTTCAGGGCAGTGAGAAGATCAGCTGCAATCAGTTCTGTGTGCACACAAGCCTGTTCTCAAGGAGAAAGGCCATGCTAAATGTACATGCGTGCATACCTGTGTTTGCATGCTCTCATTTTTTTTTTTTTTACTAAGACATTTTGTCATATCCCCTAATTCCAAAGCAATTGAGAATTAAAAGGTACATGAGAATGATTACAGGCTCTTTGGGAAGGGTTTCCTGTTCCGACTGGTTGCATTCTCTCTGACCCTTTGCCAACATTTGCCATTTGCCATGAATTGTCTTTCAAGACAGGAAAGGTCGCTGAAGTGTCCTATACTTTTTCATGGGGCTTGTAGGGTTTTACAGTTTTTTATATTTTAAAATTTAAGGTCCAGTTTTCCTTTCTCTTTTCAGAGCTGAACTTTCTGGAGCTGTATGGCTCACAGATCCATGTAGCTCATCTCATAGCTACAGGCAAGTCGGCTTCCTCAGACGCCTCTGACCTTTAGCTGGAACTGGAGCCTCAGACACCTTCTCTGCTAGCTAGTTCTGGAAGCTCTCAGACTGTTCCAGACCTCAAATTCATTTCCTCTTCTTTGACTTTAACTGATTTTATTTTCATTAGATTACTTCCTCTCACAAGCTCCCCTCTAAAATGTTGCCTTTCAGAATTCAGCCACAGAGGCCATGTCTGCTTGTCATTTAGCCTACAATAATGAAATCTGGGAGCCTTCTCAAAACCATGTCACTGAAGGTAAAGATAAAGAAGGTGGGGGGCTTCCTTCCTTCCTTTTTCCCTCTGAAATCATGGAAAGAAGTAAATGAGGAAGTAATTCAGGCTTAGGACCTTCCAGTCTCAGTCACATGCTTTGTCAAAGACATTAAATAAAATATTAGTACACCTTTAGACCAGTGAATGGAAACATTTTTGATTGCTTGGGTCAAAAGATGGAATCTTGGAATGTGGTTGTGCGTAGGTGCTGGCCTGAAGTATGTGTGTGCTCCCATGGGTGCTGGGCTAAAATGTCAGTGCTCACGTGGGTGCTGGGCTGAAGTGTGGGTGGTCACGTGGGTACACTAGGATTGAGTCTTCTGTGAAGGAAAGCAGTGTCAGAAACATTGGTTTTCCATAGAGACTGGCAGAGGTTTGTGGGGATGAGGTGGAAAAAAAAAAGAGCAACAGGAGACTGGACAAAAGCACTGCACACTGTCCTTGTAACTTGTGTTAGGTCCCTTGTGGAAGCAATGACCAAGATTTATTCAAAATTTCTCCCCACACCTCTTGGTTCCTTTGTTTACCAGGCCTTTTAGAAATCTCCCCAATACATGCAGATTTAGGGGAGGAAACTTGAGACTCCCACCTGTCCATCTGTTTCTTTAGCTGAGCAATTTACCCATGAGACCCAGGGAAACCGCTACCTCGCTGTTGACAGGATCCCCAGTATTCAATGGGGAGATAGAACAGACATAAGGCTGATCCTTGGGAATGTCACCATGAACTCCTTGTAAATACATAGGAATTAATGTCTTGCAAATGAGGTACACGGTGTAGAAGGGCTGTGGGTAATAGATTCATGAGTGTGCAGGAGGTTGCACTGCCGCATAAATCACTCTTCAGTAACTTGGCTGTAATTACATGGACAGCTCAGTTGTCTTTGGGCTTTCACGCACACAGCTAGTGTGCGATGATTGATGTCTGTCTGAGTTGTTTTTAGGGACGGTTCAAAGAAGGTAATTGGACATAAGATCACCGTACTAAAAGATTGAAAACCTTTCCCTTGCCCACCTCATGCCTACAGTTAGTGATAATAGGGAAACTGGGGTTCCCTCTTGGGTTTCTTAATCTCATTAATAAAGGAATTTAAGAACCAAACTAAAATAAGGCTCAAGGACAATTTTATTAGAGGAAGAAAAAAAAAAAAAAAAGCCAGGGCAAGCAAGCTATAAACTTCAGTAGATACCTGGAAGAAGAGAATGGAGAGGATGAAGGGGACTGCCTGGAGTGAAGGAAAAGGCTCTGCCACGTGAATTAAGCAGGCAGAGAGATCAAACACAGGACATCAGGCAGCCACATAGCAGGAGAGGTCTCTGGCAGAAAGTAAGTTATGGTTTCCTAAGTAACTGAGAAAAGTAGATGGACTTAAGCAGCGCCCCATGGGCTTACATACTAGTGACCCCACCTGGGGAGGATTCTGGGAAGGAACTGGACAATATTTCCTTTAATGGATAATGAGTCTGCCTTTCTGTTTAGCATGGTGAAAGGTGAGCCTGCCTTCGTAAGAGCAATTCCACTTTCCAGAGGGGTGGGCCCTTCCAGGAGATGAGCCCACCCCATCGGAATGTGAGGTTTCCACCCTGCTCAGAGAATCTATTCTCTTAACCAGAATGAAATTTCCCTTCGTGAATTTTTATTATTGTTCTATTAACAGGACCCAACAGGACCCTTCAAGGTTCTCTTAAGACAGGGGTTCTCAACCTGCCAAATGCTGCAACCCATAATACAGTTCCACAAGTTGTGGTGATTCCCCAACCATAAATTATTTTGTTCATAACTACATTTGCTGGTATTATGAATCATAATGATATGTTGAATATCTGATGTACAACCCTTATGAGGTTTGAGAATCACTGTTTCAAGAGATGATTATGCACATGGACTGACTCAACAATGCCAAATGTCATTGTTATGTCTTACTTTACACCAAGGATGTGGGATCAATGTTTTTTAGGATTACTATTATAAGGAGTATTTCTGAGCTGTGAAAAATAAAGTCTTCAACGTGAGAGACAATAGCAAATATTTTATCTCTTAAAGGATTGTCTTAGGTAGGGTTTCCATTGCTGTGAAAATACACTGTGACCAAGACAACTCTTGTAAAAGACAACATTTGATTGGGGCTGGCTTAGGTTCAGTTCATTATCATCATGGTAGGAAACATGACAGCATCTAGACAGGCATGACCCTGGAGAAGCTGAGAGTTCTGTATCTTGTTCCAAAGGTGAACAAGAGGAGACTAGCTTCCAGGCAGGTAGGAGGAGGGTCTTAAAGCTAATGGTAACACACTTCTTCCAACAAGGCCACACCTACTCCAACAAGGCCATACCTCATAATAGTGCCAAGCATATTCAAACCACCACAAGGACAAATGGCTACAAACTCATTCACAGTTTGCTTACATGCATCAAAGAATAAAGCCCTTCCACTTGTATAAACCTATAGGGTCTTCATGAACTTCTACCAAAAGAATTTTAACTGTATGAAGAGTGATGCCATTAAATCTTAGTCGTCTTTGGTGTTTGAATGATCTCCTTAGCATCAGCCATAAGACTTGTTCATATCAGTTCTTTCATTGATGCTCACAACTTGACATTTCTCTCCTTCCTCCACAGTTATTACTACATCTAGCCTTCTCAAGGAAACACTTGTGTGCAATGTGCACAGTTGAGGCTTACAGAGCCTCAGGGTCAAGCTGGGGGAGGGGTGGGCTGTGAGCTCAGTACACTATAGTTGGAGGATTTCTGAGGCAGTCACACAGGCCTAATCGTTTCCCTGCAGCATTTTTACCAATAGATGCACCCCTAGAGTGGGTTAGCTGCTTTCTGAGCATGGACACAGCCTGTGATACATGGCAGATTAGAACTACCCTAGTTCCTGGAGATGCTCTGAACCCTATGATGCTCTAGCCTTGGCTACCATTTATCCCTGCTAGGGTGAGCTATCCAGTGGTTGCACCTACAACACCAGACAACCTCTTCAGGTATTCTCTGGGCTCTCCGAGCCAAATCTTGGGTATTTATGGGTTCTCTATAGCCTTCTGGGGGTGGGGAAGATAAGAGAGGGTACTCTTTGGGGCCTCTTACCAGCTTGCTCATGGGGCACCTCAAGTGACTTAGATGTTGTTGCACTTGGGTTTGACTATCGAGGCACTCACGAGATGACAATGTAGACAGGAGAGATTAATTTCACCTTTATAACACTTTGTACAGTTATTTCTGCATCGTCTGGTACTTGCTTCTCACTGCCTGCTCCTGTCACTCCAGTGTGCTGGAGTATTCATTTTCCCTACACCATCTCCTCTCTATGTCTACACAGCATGTTTCACAGGAACACTTGCACTGAGCAGAGTTGTCCAGGCTTGGCTTTATTGAAGTGTAGAAGTGGATTTGGGGAATACATTTTGGCATAATGATAGGGAAAAATGAAGGGATTCTGAACAAGTCTCAATCTAGAGGGATGTTTCCATGGCCCTGCCATCATTTGGCACACAAATCATTAATATAGAAAGAACAGCTATAATTTAATTTTTTCATTTCTTTGGCAATGAACTGTAATCTTCCAACTCGAACTCTGTTCTCTCAGTCTTGGTATCTATTTGGGACAAAGAAGGAGAAAGCAATATATACAAAAAGTGAAAGGAAAAATTCCTGAACAAGTCTCTGTTGTGTCAATGAGTTAGCCACCTTCTCCTTTTAACTGAGACAGAACCATATCACCCACCTGCCTGTCAGATTCGTGTGCATACGAGGATTTCACACACTGGGCTGAGTCATGTTGGAAAATTTCTTTCCCAAACAAACCACTATGACTTCAGGAGCTTAGAGCAGCAGACCAGCATTTGTTGTTTGTCACTGAGAAGGGTACAGATGTTGGCAACCAAGACTGGGAAGGCTCTGTTCCCTGTGGGATCTCTAGAGACAAACTGGATTTTACCTCTTTAAGCTTTGGGTAGTTCCTTTGCCTTTCACAAGGACACTTGTCACTGAATTAGAACCCACCCTGCTCCAGGATGACCATGTCTCCACATGCCTGAGTCACCATTCTATAAGTTCAATTTACTTTTGAGGTTACCTTCTGGAGCTCACAAAAGACATATGTTTAGGGAGTCACTACATCACTCACTGAATTTGGCAGAGTCACCTCTTTTATTCCTTTCTTATTCTTGTAATAGTCTTGTTCTCACATTATCTATCAATTGTTAATTAGGAGAAGAGAAAATAACATACTTTCCAAGATACTATAAGACTTATTTTGTTGTATGCTGTTATTTTCTTCTACAACTCTTCCCATACCCTTTCCTTCCCAGCAGTCTCGATGCATCTGACATGGATTCTAGGGGAAATCTTACACCCCATACAAGCTGTGTAATGCTGGGATCACAGGCATCAACAGCCAAATGCTGTGCTTCTGGAATATTCCACCTGTTGGTTCCACCACTGGATTGTCCTGCAGAGAGAAACACAGTCCTGGTGGTTCTACTGAGAAGTTGGGAGCAAAGCTGGGTGTGGGCAGAAATCAAGGTCTAGGACTTGCCACAGCTCAGAATGGCTGCAGGAAAGATGGTCTGTATTTCGTTTAAGTTTAAGTATTTGATATTAGAGAATGTGTTGTACCGAGATTGTTTCCCATGCTGCTGCTGCTGGTGGTGGTAGTTGGAGTATGCATTTGCTTGTGTGCATGCACATGTGAGTGAGTGAGTGAGTGAGTGAGTGAGTGAGTGAGTGAGTGAGTGAGTGAGTGAGTGAGAGAGAGTGTGTGTGTGTGTGTGTGTGTGTGTGAGAGAGAGAGAGAGAGAGAGAGAGAGAGAGAGAGAGAGAGAGAGAGAGAGAGAGAGACTCTTTGAGAGAGAGAGGGAGCTTCCTATCCAGTTTCCATTTTCTACCCCATGAGACCTTTTCTTTCTTTCTTTCTTTCTTTCTTTCTTTCTTTCTTTCTTTCTTTCTTTCTTTCTTTCTTTCTTTCTTTCTTTCTTTCTTCCTTCCTTCTTTCCTTCCTTCCTTTCTTCCTTTCTTTCTTTCTTCCTTTCTTTCTTTCTTTTTGCATCTTAAAATATTTTTGCTATTTTATTATTTAGTTTAAAAGACTTGAAAGCAGATGAAATGCATGCAAATGATTTAAAATCCCTGCGTAGCAAATACAGAGTTTGCCAGCAGCTGTCAGAGTAGTTATAAGAAAAGTGAAAGAGCTTCTCCTTGTGACATGTGCCATGACATGATGGGAGGGGTCCCCAACTTTCTCCCTTATAGTGGATGGCACTGCGGAGGGCAGAGCAGCATTCACAAACAAGGCATTGTTATCTGGCAGGGAAGGGATCCCGGCATTTCCATTGGTCAGAAGAACACTCCAGCTTTAGTTTTTCCAGATTCTCTGCGTGGACAGGCTAATGTCACTGAAGAACCTTGATTACATCTACTTTGAACCACTCTCTCTTCCTTCCTATAGTCACAGAGTCTTCTCAGCTTTCCAATATTTCAGTGACTGTCACAACATAAACATATGTTCTGTGCTTACCTCTTCTAAATACCTAACCCTGCATTTTTGTGGTTTCCAGGAAACTTGGTTCACATTGAATTTATATTGACTGATAAGTTTCTATATGTTCATAAAATATACAGATTCCCAGAGTGCAATATAGTGGGCATGTGCCTGCTGCATGTGCTTTTCATCTGCATGTGCACATATGTAAAGATCTATACACACGCATATGCACAAGACATCTTTCATAAAGATTATTAGAGAGTCATGCTTACCTGTCTAAGCTATTGTCATCAGTGGCATCTTGCTTACAATCTTTGACTTATAAAATAAGGCCATTGGGTACTGCAAATCATGAATCAATGTAGATTACCCTTTTCAACATTACATCTGTTTGGAGGATGTGATATATATTGTTACATGTTATGTATTGGTAAAGTCATTAGGAAATGATATGAAAAAAATCAAAGTATTTGGGTTAAGAAATGATGTCATGAACATATGTGCAAACATGTGCACACAAGGTACATGCAATAACTGTGCCTGGGGCAAGGCATGCTGCTGTGGTCCTGCCTACTCAAGAGCCTTTAGTGTCCTGTGATACACGTGATAAGTCATGAAATTTCCCCATGGTTCTCTGACTCTGAGTTCTAGCTGGTCTTGCGTTTTTATATTTTTAATAATTCCCTCTCTCCTATAGGTATTTATTTGATCATAAAGGAGTTCTTTGTTGGTGGTGAATATGCTAATTCATCCTAGTACAGGCAAACGCCAGCATGAGCATACACAGAAATATAAATAAATCGGAGCCAGACTTTAGCCCATACTCACTCTTACTAATGCACTCAAGTGTTCCTGAGTGTAGTCCCTACACTCACTCTGGAGTCCCAAGGTCCCTACTACCTGGGTGTGAGGTTAGGTAAATAAATTAACCTCTCTGAACCAGTTTCCTCCTCTCTGAAGTAGAACTGAGGGTAGCTTTATCTTCCCCATAGGATATATGTGAGGCTTATTGAGGCTAATTCACTTATTGGCATTAATCCTCAGTCTGGCAAGGAGAATGTTCCCCAATAATATGAGCTCTTGTTTTCTAATTATAGATGTACCTATGAAGACAGAGCAGGCATTTTGAGGGCAAATAAAGTCCTATGAATCCTCTATAACACATAGCATATGCTTCTCTGTGAAGCCTGGAGAGAAGCTTCAGTGGGGAGGGAAATCTGGTCCATACCAGAGAGAAGTTGATAAACTCTTGTGAAGGTTGGACCGATGTTGACAGTAAGCCTTCTCAGAGGAGATGGCGGGAACCAAGAGATAGAAGACAGTGAGAGTTGCTCAAGTAAGCATCATAGTGTGTCTGCACCTGCTTGTGTGTAGGCACAATTTCTATTTCTTATGTGTCATAGGTCTACACATTTAGGTTATAGGTGGGAGTTGTGTGTAGTATTAAGGTATGGTAGCCTTTTTAAGTGGTTCTTTTTTTTTTGAGTCATGGACAGCTTTGAAGGACCAAAACAGTGTTGGCATCTTTCTCATTCATGACAACCCATGATCCCACTTCTGTTCTCCCACTCAGGAATTATGATTTTTGAGACTCCATCCATCTAATTTCCACTCTTGGATCTACTTGTCCCTTCCAGCAATCCCTCCTTTTCTCCCCTTCTATCCGAGGCTGATACCCACACCACAGCTTTCTATATTTGAAATAGCATCTTAATTCCAAACTGAGCACCACTTTCCATGTGGTCTTTTGAAATATACTTTACTATCATTGTCCTTGTATGGTGTATGTGTGCATGTGAGCCTATATGCCCACAGTGGAGGTCACATAACAGCTTTGGGAGTCTGTTTTCTCCTCCTTCCGTAGGTTCTGGGGAATGAAGTCCCCAGACTACACCAGGATTATACAGCAAGAGTCTTTGCCTCCTGTAGAGTCTCACTGGCCCTTCATATAATCTTCTCTAGATGAGAGAATGGACGCCAGCAATTCCTGTCATTTATTTGCAATAAAACATTGTGTCAAATATACTTCCTAAGACTGTCCTGCAGTCTAAGTGAAATACTGTACCTTAAATGTGCAATGCTGTGCCAACAGCGAGTCTTCTACAGATAGTAATCAGTCCTTTGATCTACGCTAACTCAACTTTTGCCAGATCTCAGTGTGTTCCTTGTTTTCAGTACCTCTCTTGTTGGTATCCCTAAGGTCACACCTTCTTGATTATATTCTGTCAGACTACCTAGGAGCTGTACTTTGCTTGGGTTTTATCTTTTCCTCCTACCTCTGCCAACACCCATTCTCTTCTAAATGAACCCCTTCTAGTTTCTTCTCTCTTCTGATGTGTCTCTGTGGGACCTAATGAGCTCCTTTGGGGTTGCTTATGAGGAGAAGACTCTACTGAAATCCGAGCACCTTCCTTTCCAGTGATGAAGAAAAGTGCCCTGCCCTCCCCCAACACACACACACACACACACACACACACACACACACACACACACATGCACGCACACACATGCATGCGCACACACCCACATTAACTGGGGATGAGCCCTAGGGGAGGGTGGAGCCTTGGGAGCCACCCCCTACTCTACAACAGGCTATAGAGAGTCCTTACCTTGTACATATCTTGTGCTAGTAGTTGAAGCTGCCCTGAGTTCAGGATCACAGCATCTCATCCAGCATCGTGGCCAGCCCCAAAGCCAGGCAATCTTAAGACCTCTTCTCCTTCTATAGTCCAGCTCTTACATTTTTTTCTTGCCCTTTCTTGGGTGATGTTTCTTGAACTTGAAGGAGATACAGATGTCTGGTTTATGATCAAGACTTGAGCCGTCACTCACTCTTATCGTGTTGAGCAGTGACAAGCCTCTGCAGTCACCACACCCTGGCTGACGTTCCTATAATCACCATGCTACACTACAATGGAGAATACTACCTCAACCCGGGCCTGGGAAGTATTAACAGACTCCTTGAACTTACGACTGTGCATCTCCCTTTAGCTTTCTGCCCAGTGCCTGTGAACAGTTTGAAGGTCCTGTGTAGCTTCTCCCTAACTTGACCCAAGTTCCCTTTCAGTGGCTTCAGCTCCTTCCGTAGACCTTCAAGAAGTTAGCCCCATAGGTTCCTGGCTTCTCTGTCCCTACTTGCCCCATCTTCCTCTCTGAGTTTTATAAGAAATAGGGCCATCTCAATTACGAAGCCTTATTAACACACATATTTGCTGAACAAAGGCTGCTATATAAGAAAAAAGCATACTTCTCTTCTCTGTGGTTAATGTCTCAATAAGCAAGTGAAAAGAGTTCAAATATGAATATTATCTAGGAATCACTTAATCACATTAAGTATAAAATGTTTTAATTACGTTCCTGATTACATAATAATTGAAGAATTTTTTTAAATGACAGAAAAAATGATTTGTTCAGTAAGTTGATTTATAATATTGTTATATGATGATACTATGAATTTTAGAAAGACGTTCTTTTCTAACCTCTGAGATGATATTTCCTCTGTGTACCCCTATATTAAACGCATGCATGTGTATATGTACATTTTTCTAATTGTCTAGTGTGCCACCTGTTTATCTAAGCATTCAACCCCACAGCTCGACTCTGCCGCAGATACATCTAATTCTGAGATGTCCTGATTATGTAACGTGGTGACACAGCCCGAACGTGCTTAATGCCCTTGAAAACTGCAGCGTCTCTAATAGAACATTTCTCGGCAGTGTTCTTACAGCGAAGGCAAATCTCATTCTCAAGGATAAACCAAATCGCATGTATCCTGACCATTAGCTGTTTGGAAATTGATTGGCTCAGTCATCATTTGTCGGATCTCTGCTAGACTGGGCACAGCTAAGTAAAGGAAGGGGCATGAAAAGAAGTTGCTCATCAAGAGGTGTTGTGAACAGTGATTTGGGGGGGGCAGGAAAAGAGTGGGCGTCTGGAGTTGGGTTATCAGGACAGTGTAATTGCAAAGCTCACCATCCCATGCTTTTACCCACAATGCAAGGGTGATATAGTACCCCGTTCCTGTGCTGCAGCTGGAAAGGGCTCTCCCTGGCATCATTGTGTGCCTTTTTCCAGCTCCTAGCTGAGACTCATCCATCCACAGCTCTCAGTGCCTTTGGTCCTCTGTGTGCCCTGAACACTGCCATGCCCCTTTAGTCACAGAAGCTTATCTCTCACCAGTGCATGAGAGAATAATGGCCTCTTAAATGGTGTTCTGAGCGCAAAAATGAATTTCAAGTAGCCCTTTCATCGACTGCCTTGGCTGAGTCCCACACATGTCCCATGCAGTCTCCCAACTTACAGTGACGTATGTGGCTCACATTATATTTATATTGACTGGTGAGATTCTATGTATTTACAAACATACTGTTGTATTTTATAAAAAAAAAAAAATGAAGGAAGCCAGGGATATGTTTGATATTGGCACGGTATGGTATAGGGGAAGGGGATGCCTCTGCGGGCCCATGCTGAGGCATCTGTTCCCCCTGAGGTACCAGCCACAGGACAGGGATACTATGGAATAGAGTTTATTTAGGGCATGGGGAGGGAAGTTGAGGGGGTAAGGAGAGAGAGTGAGTTGGGGGGGGAGGCTGGCAATGGACATGTGGAGAGAGAGGAGTGAGGGAAATGGGGCAAGAAGGAACAGAGAGGGAAGAAGGGAAGAGAGTAGGAGAACAAGAGAGGAGAGAGAGAGAGAGAAGAAGAAGAAGAAGAAGAAGAAGAAGAAGAAGAAGAAGAAGAAGAAGAAGAAGAAGAAGAAGAAGAAGAAGAAGAAGGAGGAGGAGGCAAGCAGGCCCTTTTATACTGAGTCAGGCATACCTGGCTGTTGCTAGGTAACTGTGGGGTGGAGCCTAGAAGAGATGCTAACACATATTGTTAAGATGGAAGTAAAAATTCCAAGAGTACAGTGGCCATGTGCCTGCCATGTGTGCTTTTAATCTGGTGTGCATCCCCCCCCCCGCCACCCCCAACCCCCCATCACTGCTCCTGGTGTGGCAACAGCTAGCCCTAGGGCTTGCAGGTATTGTCTTGTCTCAGAGATGGTTTTGGTCATGTGTACAGCTAAGCTGTAGGTGAGAGGAATTGTTTTCCCCTTTCCACATGTGAGGAAGCTTTGTAAATTCTCCTCTGGTGCCGCTCTTTCTGCATAGCAGTTGGGGCTTTTAAATCCCCAGTGTTTGCCTCCTGTTTATTTTCTTCTGGCTTCTGGGATCCCACACCTGCCTGCTCCCCTCCCCCACCCACACCTTCCAAGCCTCCTGGACTGGATTCCTCTCTTCACCTGATTATAGAGATTGGTGTGCCCAGGGCTTTGATCTCTGCTGGAGATCCTTAGTCACCTAAAGATAAATGATGCAGCATGACTGGGGACAGCCCTTCACAGATATAGCATAGAAGCGCCATGATTTATGGAGCATGAAAGGGGAGCTTTGGGATCATGCAATGTGCAGATAACCCAATTCCAAAGTCGGGTTCTCCTACACTGATGGACTAGTCCCTGATTCCTTTACCACACTCATACTAATCACTGTCAGATTTCCCTCACCTCTAAATTCCAGACTGGGGTTACCTCTCTATTTGCTCCCTATGTGCCCTCAATGTCTAATAAATATTCCAGCCTTGACATCATTCAAGCAGAACCAATGATTTATTCACCTTCTTCCCATTTCATTCCATAAAATATCAGTGCTTGTGACAAAGAAGGACAAAGGACAACCAGTAAGTGGAGAGTGTCTCCCGTTGGAATCCAACATGTCTGTACTGATGCAGGAGAGAAGTATTTCTGTGAAGGAACAAAGGCAGTTCTTCCATTGGAGGACTCTGTAGTGGGTGGTTTTGTGTGTCAGCTTGACAGGAGCTGGAGTCATTAGAGAGGAAGGAGCCTCAGTTGAGGAAATGCCTCCGTGAAATCCAGCTGTAAGGCATTTGCTCAGTTAGTGATCGATGAGCCCATCGTGGATGTTGCAGATCCTGGGTTCTGTATGAAAGGAGGCTGAGCAAGCCAGTAAGCAGCATCCCTCCATGGCCTCTGCATCAGCTCCTGCCTCCAGGTACCAGCCCTGCTTGAGTTCCTGTCCTGATTTCTTCCAGTGATGGACTATGTTGTGGAAATGTAAGCCAAATAAAACCTTTCCTCCTCAACTTGCTTTTTTAGTCATGGTATTTCAGGGTTTAGAAACCCTGACAGACCCATATCACCGAGAAAAGATCTCTGGTTTTTAAGATGCACTTGTATTTTGGTTGCTACTAGAATGTTTGGAGCAGTCCCCTATGTCCATGGTGACCTCTGGCAGTGACGGGATTCCTTTTAACAAGCCTAAGCAAGGCTCTATTCTTTTTTAACATAATTTAAATATTAGTAAAAATGAAGTACTTAATACATTAGACTAGAGTACATTAGACTATCCTTGCTTCTATTTTTGCTGTGTTTCCCACTTTAATCCTCTTTTACCTTTGCACGGAAAATAGCATGGGACATTTTTGCAGACCTAGGAAGGCTGGGGTGGTGACTGTATATGCATAGAGAGAACCCCTCAGCCTGCGTTCTTCACTCTGCCCCTCTTCCCACTGCTCTGACCAAAACCTAGCACACAGGATGGTGAGAACTCTAGTCCCCCTGTGCCACTGTGGCTCTTCCTCTGTGCTCACAACATCTTTGCAGGCATCCCCAGTTTGCATGACCTGCTACTCAGGGGTGTACAGTGTCCTTGGCAATCTTTTAGGTAGGCAGACATCTCCTGCTAGAACTGGGATTCCAAGTGCCCTCCAAGTCTCCCTGGGAGGTAGTAGGAAGGGCTTCAGGTCATTAAGAGGTTTCCCTGGGTGGTTATCTGAGGATCTTGACTCTCTCTGATCTCTGTGATATCCTGGCTGATGGGGTGAGCTGGTCGCTCTGCCATCCTACCTTCCATCCACCCCACCACAGACCCAGAACTATAGGGGTACCCAATCACAGATGGGCTCTCCCAAACTCTGAGCCAAGGTAACCCTCTTCCTTCTTCTCTTTATCTTTCTCTGTCTTGAGTGCATGTGCAAGGGAGTAATCCTGGGCTCATGCACGTTAAACAACTAACACTCAACCACTGAGTTACAGTTCTAGTTCAAACTGTCTCTATGTATGTAACTTGGTTGTCTCCATTATTTTGTTAGAGTGATGTGACCCTAACTGTTGGGAACTAATAAGGGGGGGGCCCTGGGGAAGAGGGGGAAGCAGAGACCCACGCCTGAGACAAGTAAGAGAGTGAGGTGGGGCTGAATAGCCCTTTTTGAAGTATGCTGTCTTGTCTTATTGCTGCTAGGTAACTGGGGAGGAGTTTAGCCTGAAGGTCAGAAGCTTGGGCCATTGCCTATATGACTTCTAGCCATGCTTCTCTTGTGGGGGCTGTATGTGGGGGTAACTTAGGCAGGAGCCAGAGTTCCAGGAGACTTGAGAGAACTCCTTCCATTCCATGTAGATAAATTATTACCACAGGGTCCCGGGGTTCAGCATCTCAGCTTGACTGGAGACCAGCCTGTCTATGAACAGCCTAATGCCCCACAGCTAACTACCATAACTCCCTAGGACCTTGGATATTGGGGTTTTGTTGATGGTTGGTCTTGATGTTACCAACCCCATCCTAGTATCTGACATGTAGAAAGAAGGCAATGGAAGTTTTGCTGAAGGAGGTGTTGATGCTCTGCAGATTTCCACAGTCATGGCACTCAGATGGGGTTTCCCTCTCCTTCAGAAAGGAGGCAACCAATCCAGAGGAGGGAAAGGTTCCATGCAACTTCTCCAGGTCTGATGGCACTGGTTCAAGCAGGGTTCTTCCTCTACCATCCTAGCTCACTCATACCAGCTTCTGGGAAATGTAAAAGCTCAGATTGAAGGGGGAAGGTGTTGGTCATTTTCAGTGTTGAGAACTCAGTGCTCTGGTCTAGGTTTTTTCCCAACATCCTTAGAACATGAGCCACTTCCCAACATCTTTAGAGCATGAACCACTTCCCAACATCCTTAGAACATGAGCCCCATATACCATTTTGCCCTGAATGTATGAAGTAGCCATTTGTTTCCTCTGTGTTTAATATATTTAAACTATAAACCATAACAATTAGTGAGTGAAAAATAATTAATCAGGCCATTTAGCGATTACAAACACCCTTGAATTTTCTGCTGTTTCAGACATTGGTGATGAGCAGTTTAAGCTTATTAAACAATTGAGACAATTGCAGCGGAGCTTATCATAATGGTTCTTCTAGTAATTTCATTAAAACTGTGCGAAAGGTTCAATATTTGCAGTGCCTTTAAAATAAAGTCCCAAACCCTGTTACCAATGCTAGCCTTTGACATTACCAAAATAGGAATTCCCCAGGGGTGAGCTTTATCAAAATATGATTTAATTTGCCTTGAACAATTCATAGATTGTCTCAAGGAAGCATTACAATAATTACCTCTTAGACCTTGGGTGGCTCTAAAAGGCCAGTTCACGTTATTCATTTTAGAGTAAAGAAAACCAAAAGGAGCAAAGGACAAATATCTTTGTTTGCCTTGTTCCAGGTCCTGAGCTGAGTGACAGGAGCTGCAGAGGCCTCAGGACTTCCACTTATAAAAGGTGGTCCTTGGTGTGCACAGGGCAGGGTTGAGGAGCCCATGCTCGTGTCTTAATAATGCCAAGTTGCAGTGGTATTGGCCTTGCCCCACTGATTCGTATCTTGGTACATTAAACTCGAAACCTTGCTGGCTGCTGTGGTTCTGTTCTCTCTGCCTTTACTGTTGCTCATTATCAGCTCTGTGTCTGGGTCCACGTTTCTTTGCAGAGTGCCGGCAGCTCAGACCTGATCATTTAGACTAATTTGAAGCACAGCTGAAATCAAATCCAGTTTTTAGTTATTTCCCTCCATATGTGAATGCTAGATTGGGTACCACCTTTAGTCCCTTATCTCCGTATTCATTCTTTAATGAGCCAAGCTCTGGCCTTGCCAAGTATATCAAATATTCTCCTCTCCCCATATATTTGATTTTCCAGGGTAGGTCCTGGGACTTACTAAGCTGCCTCAGGTGCAGAAGATCTTTGTTTAGTACCTGACAACATCCTTAAAGACCCTAGGTCCTCACTGGTATCACTAAGGGCATAAGGACAGTGTCCAGTGTCTGTCCCAACCTATATTTCATAGAGTAAAAGGGCAGAGATGAGACATGAATGTTGTTGCTTCTCTAACAATACAACTCAGTGGCAGAATACAGGCTTCAGTGGTGGAAGAGAGCATCACTAGTGGTGCTGCAGATGGTCCATTGGAGATGAAGGCACAGCTGGAAAGGTTGAAGGCACAGCTAGGAGGATGAAAACACAGCTGGGAAGGTTGAAGGCACAGCCAGGGGATGAAAACACAACTGGTGAGATGGAGGCATAGGTGGGGGGATGGAGGCACAGCTGGAGAGATGGAGGCTAGTCTGGAGGGGTGGAGGCACAGCTGGGGGGGGATAAAGGCACAGCTGGGGGGATGAAGGCACAGCTGGAGGGATGAAGGCTAGTTTGGAGGGGTGGAGGCACAGCTGGGGGGAATAAAGGCACAGCTGGGGGGATAAAGGCACAGCTGGGGAAATGGAGGCACAGCAGGGGTGTGAAGGCATAGCTGGAGGGATGGAGGCACAGCTGGGGGAATGAGAGCATATCTGGTGAGAAGGAGACATAGATGGGGGGATGGAGGCACAGCTGGAGAGATGGAGGCACAGCTGGGGGGATGGAGGCACAGCTGGAGGAATGAAGGCACAGCTGGGGAGATGGAGGCACAGCTAAGGGGATGAGGGCACAGTTAGGCAGGATGAGGGCACAGTTGGGCAGGATGAAGGTGCAGCTGGACAGAATGAAGGCACAGCTGGGGGTTAGTATGAATACACAGTTGAGGTAATGGAGGTACAGTTGGAGGCATGGAGGCACAGCTGGGCAGGAAGAAAGCTGGATGCTGCTGTTGAAACCCACACACAGCACAGGCTTCTCAGGGTTGGGAACCAGGAAGCAGGCCTGCAAACACTACTGATGCACAAAGGTCTTCAACCACATTTCCAGTCTAGTAAGCAGATTGGGTACACAGTGAGTGTAATTGCACAGATAAAGTCTACCAGGGTTGTATGTTTTATGATACCTCCAATAGAAGTGATAGGAAACCCAGTCAAAGCAGGTGAATAACATTTGTAAAGCAAGAGACACAGACGAGGAATAACATGCCATACATTTCACATAGAGAGTGGTTCAAATGGTGGACGTGGTCTCTGCCATCCAGACGAGTCTTGCCTTGCTGCTAAGTAGGTTTTCTGTGTCTTATGGGAAGGTCCCTAAGAGTTTAATTTTGGGTCTCAGTGTCCTCAAGCAACTATGCTGGGGAGACTCAGGATGGTAATCTTATGGGAATAACTCAGCTTTTAGAAGGTGGGTTCCTGCTGGAGACCTGTAAGCTGTCAGAAGAGCATCCTTGAAATGAACTTGGCCACAGGAAGTAGGTTGTGTGTCAAGTCTGAAGACCACAGGTGTATTAGTCAGGGTTCTCTAGAGTCACAGAACTTACGGATATGCTCTATATAGTATAGGAATTTATTGATGACTTACAGTCTGCAGTCCAAATCCCAACAATG
>NC_034608.1:41915764-41921273 GCF_900095145.1 Mus pahari
CTTAATCTTCTGGATTCAATCACCACTGTGTCTCAAGATCTCCATACCAAGATCTAGATCAGAAACTTCTATCTCCCAGCCCCCAGAAGAGGTTCACTGGTGAACCTTCCAATTCTGGATTGTAGTTCATTTCAAATATAGTCAAGTTGACAACCAGGAATAGCCACTACAACAGGCTAACCCACAAGTAAGAGGCAAGTGCTGTGTTGTTTGGGAGGGAAGTCACACAGAGTCTCTTTCCTTGCTGCCTAAGTCTGTTATTTTTTCAGAGGAGGGCAGAAATGCCCTCTAGACTTGGTGCCTGCATTAGCTTTCTATTTGTAACAAGATGCCTTAGATAATAGAAACACATTTATTTTGGCTCACAACTTTGGAGGTCTCAGCCATGGTCATTAGATTCGTTGCTTCTGGGCTTGAACTCATACAGTGTGAGGGAGCATAGTTATTTACTTCATGGCTGGGGGTGGGAGGGAGAGGGAATAGAGGAAGAGAAAGAACACTCTAGTTACCTGAGGACCACTCAACAGGATCTACCCCTAAAAGAGGTGTGGCCACCCACCTGTAGCACCAAACTGGGGGCAAGTCTTTAGCACATGGGTCTTGGGTAGCATTTCAGATCTGAACTATAGCTCTGTCTGTGGTTTCACTGTCATCAGTACATTAGAAAGGAGATAAATGAAATACAGCTGAGACTCCGAGACACACTGAACACTGCCAGGCATTTCCTTGTCCCTTTCTGTTTCCCAGAGTCTAAGGAGAAGTTTCTATCATAGCTCTTCTCTACTTGCTGCAGTGCAATGTGGCATTTCCATCTTCATAGATATAACATCATGGCCATCAACAGTGCCTGAAGGAACCTCTAGGGTCTCCCAACCCAAGTCCAGCTTGAATTCCATCAGCACTGTAGTAGCTGTTGTCAACTTGACTATATTTGGAATGAACTACAATCCAGAATTGGAAGGCTCACCAGTGACCCTAATCTGGAGGCTGGGAGATAGAAGTTTCTGATCTGGANCTTGGTATGGAGATCTTGAGGCATAGTGGCTATGGATTCCAGAAAATTAAGACAGGGAGATATCCGAGTTCAAGGTCATCTGGGATTAATGGTGTGGTGGCACACACCTTTAATCTGGGCTACACCTTCTGCTGGAGACCATATAAGGACATTGGAAGAAGGGAGTCTTGTTCTCGCTCTTTCGCCTGCTTGCCCTGTGGGACTATAAGCAACTTCTAGATCCTTGGACTTCCATTCACAGCTACTATAAGCCCTGTGCCACACTTGTTAAGGGCATGTTCAGCTTGTGGATAGACTAGCAAGAAATCTGGCTCTACTATTTTCTCTAAACTCGTTTCTCTCCTGGCATCATTCTTGGACTAGAACAAGTAGAGTTTGGAGGATATTCTTTAGAACTAGCAAGTCCATTTGAAGACGGCTGTACTGGTATATTCCCTATGACCCCACAATTGTAGACACACGGCAACTTGATGTGACAAGCTCACCACCGACCTTTGTTTATCTGCGGGTTTCTTCTGGTCACCAGAGCACATTTTGCTCTTCCTTCGGCAGCCAGAAGCATCAGTGAGTGCTCCTTTCCTTCGTTACCACCTTTCTATCAGCGACTAACAGAGATGATGTAAGAAATCCTGCCTCTTTACCTCCTTTGTAGGGACTGTGGGAGTCCCCAACAGGGACTTAACCTTACTCACAGAGCTAGCTTTCCTGGACACACACCCTTTCCTGACCATTTCTGCCTGCCTGTCTTATCTCATATTCCCTCATTGGGAGTTCCTGGAATTGCTTCTATAATCATCCTGCATCTAATTCCTTGAGTGAGTCCATCCTGGTGAAACTGAACCATCATCATGGTACCAGATTCTGCCTGAGTGGGCCACTCCCCGGTTTCTCCTGTGGTCCCCCTCTGACCTCTGACACTAGGCATCTGCTTTCTCCTACAGATGCTGGGTTACATGTAGATACACAGTTAAAAATGACTATATGTATGTATAGATATATACATGTATAGACGGATACATGTATAGATTTATACATGTATAGATGGATATATGCATATATACACATATGTGTGTATATATGTATGTGTACATGTACACACACACACACACACACACACACACATATTTCCAAAAACAAGGAGTAGGGTTTAGAAGCATCACTGGATGCTTCAGAGCTTTGCGCATAATAGTTCAGACTTTCCATTTACACAAAGCACAGCCTCTTAAAGAGCATATAAGCCTTCATTCTGTATTGGCCACTGGGACCACCAGTCAGAAATGCTGGCGTATGTCTAGTGCCAAGGGGCGTTGTTTATACTTGCTCTTTCTATCCCCTGGCAGAGTTGTGTGTAAGCATCCAGTCTCTCAGAGCTCCTCTTGGGACCCTTGGGCAGTGGAAATCTCCACTTCCCACTGCCTTTGTTCTGCATATCCTGGGGCATAATGTTTTCCTTTTTACTGTAATGAGGGGGATATTTTCAAGTATCTAAATGTTGAACATGGAAAAATCCTAGCAAGAAGTCCGTTCTTAGACTATGGTAGGTGTGCAGAAGCGCATGCGCCAGTGGCAGGAGCGCATGCACCAGTGGCAGACGCTGAGCACCAACAGCTATGGAAAGCAGTGGGGAGTTCGTTTCTGAGCATCTGGTCTGCCTCAGTGACCCTACTGAGGGAGAGAGGTAAAAGCTGGGGAAGCATCCCCATGCTTGCCCTGTGCTGGGCGCCTTATTGTTTTCTTTCCCATTTCACACCATTTGTCTGAGACAAAGCAATGTATAGAAAGACAGCTTCTGCTTAGATGTGCAGAGCATATAGGGTTGGAGATGTAGCTAAGTCGGGAGTGTGCTTGCCAAGCATGGGCGAGGCCCTGAGTTTCATTCCCAGCATCATGTAAACTAAGCATGGTAGTCCTGTAATCCCAGCATTTGGGTGGTGGAGGCAGGGGGATTATTGGTACAAGATACTCCTCTGCTACGAAGCAAGTTTCAGGTAGACTGCGTTGCATGAGACCCTGTCCAATAAATGTATTTTTTTTTAAACAAGCAAAGAATTTCAATGATCTTGGACCTCTTCAGAAGATGTATACTAAATACTCACTTTGCATCTGTGAACAGTCAGTGCTATTTCCTTTTACTAGGTGGCTTTCCCTCTGAAGTATTCAGGGGAGTGCTGCTTCCACTTTTTTCTTTCAATTTTTTATTAGATATTTTCATTTACATTTCAAATGCTATCCCGAAAGTCCTCTATACCCTCCCCTGCCCTGCTCCCCTACCCACTTACTCCCCCTTCTTGGCCCTGGCATTCCCCTGTACTAGGGCATATAAGTTTGCAAGACCAAGGGGCCTCTCTTCCAAATGATGGCTGATTAGGCCCTCTTCTGCTACATATGCAGCTAGAGACACGAGCTCTGGGGGTACTGGTTAGTTCATATTGTTGTTCCATCTATAGGATTGCAGACCCCTTCAGCTCCTTGGGTACTTTCTCTAGCTCCTCCATTGGGGGCCCTGTGTTCCATCCAATAGATGACAATGAGCATCCACTTCTGTCTTTGCCAGGCACTGGCATAGCCTCACAAGAGACAGTTAAATTAGGGTCCTTTCAGCAAAAGTTTGCATCCTGAGTGAAGTAACCCAACACGAAAGAAGTCACTAGATATGCACTCACTGATAAGNGGATATTAGCCCAGAAACTTAGAATACCCAAGATACAATTTGCAAAACACAAGAAAACCAAGAAGAAGGAAGACCATCATGTGGATACTTCATTCCTCCTTAGAATAGGGAACAAAATACCCATGGAAGGAGTTACAGAGACAAAGTTTGGAGCTGAGACGAAAGGATTGGACCATCCAGAGACTCCTCCTCCAGGGGATCCATCCCATAATCAGCCACCAAACGCCGACACTATTGCACATGCCTGCTTCCACTTTTGAATATCTCACATCTGCATGTCGTCCTTTTACCTTACGATGGCCATTGTGACCTCAGAGTGTGCTCACAGATGCTTGCTGAAAGTACGCTCAGCTACTCTGTAACTTTCTATTCTGTTTTGTTTTGTTTTGTTTTAGATTTATATACATTTTGTAAGCCCCACAGTAGAATGCACAATGCTATTGCGTAGTGACCCAGAATTCTGCTGCAATATTTAGAATCTTCCATAGAACTAACTTCTGCTATTAAAATTATAACAACTTTGAAGATAACCTTTACTTTGAAGTGTTAGAAATGGCCTATATTCAAACTTTGGTGGCCATATACTTACAACATTAAAAACAAACAAACAAACAAACAAAAAGCCAAGCAAACCATGCTTCAGGGCTCAGATGTGAGAGTCTAGGAAGTGCTTGAATTTCTAAGAAACCTTGTGTCCATCAGCATGTGAAGCCTGTGCACATATGTGCATGTATGTGCGTGTGTGTATGTATGTATGTATGTATGTATGTATGTATGTATGCCTGGCTATGGTCTTTACCTAAGTTGGTATTAAAAAATAGCCACATGGCAGCACAGCATGTGTGTGTGTGTGCATGTGCGTGTGTGTTTAAAAGTTTTGTTTAAAAATGTGCCTGATGTAAGGAATGTGTCGCTGTATATTGCTCTAAGAGTGTAAGTAGAGATCAGGATCAATTCTTCTTGAAGCCAGGGCTCAGGCATAGCTTGTGGCTGTACACATACTTGCACAGTATACATAAGGCAATTCCACATACTATAAAATAAACTATTGAAATAAATTCTACTCACATCTCAGGGCCTAGGAACAGTTCACACCCTTTTCTCGTGATGAATTTACACTAGTCATCACTTCCTCGTGAGGCTAGTCTTTTCCTCTTGATACTGGCTGCTGGGAAACCCAAAGCCAAAGTTCTTTCCCTTGAACATGCTTTTAAACTATGAATACTTTATATTTTTTCTTTGTGCTTAATCCAGAAACAGGGAAGTGAGCCAAGGGCTCTTTGCTTATTGTAAAGAGGCTTCAATTTAAAGCTGCATCAACTCCTTTTTAGAGGTATACTTATTCCCAGATTCCCTAGAAAATAGAGCTGGAGGCAAAAATTAGAAAGCTTATATTTGGTTTGCAAAGTCCAAAACCCAAGACAGGAGACGCAAAGGGGAAGATGGATGGTGTGGGAAAGATGGGAAGCCATAAGGAGGGATATGTGCAGCCTGCGGCTGCCGGGGAGCTATGAGACAGCACAACCATCCTAGCAGGGATGCCGCTTGGTATGTGCATCATCCAGCAATCCAGGAAGGAGGAAAAGGTAGGAATGTCTTTGTCTAGCTCTATTCTGATATTCAGTGGAGGCAAATCAGCCCCGAAACTTAGCATGCTCATACTTCCAGGTCACATCCTCCAAGCCCTTTGGGTGGTTGCCTAGAATGCAACCTAACCTCGACAAAGTTTGTCCAGCAGCAGCAGCAGTAGCGGTGGCGGTGGCGGTGGCGTTGGTGGCGGCGGCGGCAGAGGAGGAGGAGGAGGAGGAGGAGGAGGAGGAGGA
>NC_034608.1:41921298-41927767 GCF_900095145.1 Mus pahari
GAAGAAGAAGAAGAAGAAGAAGAAGAAGAAGAAGAAGAAGAAGAAGAAGAAGAAGAAGAAGAAGAAGAAGAAGAAGAAGAAGGTGGTACAAGTGACTCACCACATATAATTCTATGGTAACCATCTAATGACTCATAGTGTGTGGGCATCAAGTCCAGAAAGCTGTCCGGTTTAGGAAATCCAAGAGGATAGAAGACAGAAAGGTATGGGTAGGCAGAAGGTGGGAGGGGAAGGGCCAAACTTTACTGAGCCCATTTAAACTGGCAGGCGAGGGACTGCTTAGAAGAAACCCCATTAACTAGAGCATGGGACGGGGAGAATGTATACAGAAGTGTGGTGATGGGAGTGGGGCAGAGGTCAGGATTAGTGATGTTGAGTTGGAGGTTCCTTCAACAAGGATATCATCTGTCCACTAGACATGCTAATCTGGAGCTTGGAGCAAGTCTAAGTCTGGATGGGTAGACATCAGATCACACCCGCAAAGCTGTAGTTCAAATCCACGAGTCTGTCAGACTGGGCAATAAAGACCGTGTGTGGAGAAAGGCTAAATAGTGGACAGAAGAACATCATCTGTGAGGAAAGCCTCTTGCTTGCACATGGTAGGGGATGCCTGGAAGTAAAGAAAAGAAAAACTTGCTAATAGTGCAGAGCAGAGATTTTCACTTGTCATAAATAACTTGTTTAGCATAGAGCCTGCTTCACTGCCTATTATTTGTGTCATCACATGACTGGTCCTTGCTTCTGTAATGTGACCCCCCAAAGCAACTATGCTGCCACTCAAAACAAACAAGAACGAGCACGTGAATAAGGATAGTGAATATGTATGGCCCGTTAGGACTGTGCTTGGAACATCAACTGCATCGTTCCCGGCTTCACAATAACCCAATGATGGGACCAGCAGCAACTTCATCCTTGCAATGCAGGAAAATGGGCCTCAGTGGAGGCCCAGGTCCGGTGTGTCATCCCCCATGCGAGACCATGTTGCCTTGCCCTTGATTGCGGGTCAGCTCATAAAACTTCTTGCTGAGGAATAAGCTTTCTCCTATTCAGCAGGGCATTCCAGGACCTGCTTCTTTTGGTTCAGCGCTGCGGTTAAGCTGATTGTCTGTAAAAGCTGAAATAGATGATAGTAAAGTTTTATTGCTAACCTATCTGGAGAAACCAGTTTTTTGAACACTCTAAACTTTTACTTTGCCCGTTTACTGGCCTCTTTTACTAATCCTCAGAATAATAAGGCAACACAAATATTTTCTCTCGAAGGGCCCTGCACGGATACAGTATAGGACAGAATAATGGCTTTTTTTTTTTCTCTAAATGTCAGTACACAACCAGATATTGAATTGTACCTTTCAGAGATCAGAAGCATCCCATAGCTAATGTGTACGTTTCTCAGGTAGACACAATTAATGATGACACACTGATGTAGTTTAAATGGACCACAACCTAAATAATGCTGTAGCTGATATGCTGGGCCTCTATTTCTGCCTTGAATAGATTTCCAACATTTGAGTGGAATATTTATGCGCTTATGTAAAATGAAAGGGCACAGTCACGTAAGCTATTACATGGTCCATTAAAGCCACTTTCAAGTGACTCCACAACAGAATTTTCTACATCTTTTGCATTTGAAAAAGAAACCTTTCAATTAAACACTGACCCCTGTTCCCTAAACTCAAAAACAGGGGGTGGGGTGGTGGGGGACTTTGGATCTTTCTGAAATGGTAAATGTGTTAGTCATATAGTGATGAAAAAAAAAAAATCTGTGTTCATAGACACCATATACCTAAGTTGAGAAAAACTTGAAGAAAGCCGTAGGGCCTGACTATCACAAAGCTGGATATTTCTAGTGTCCATCTCTTGCCATTCCCCCTCCCCTTTTCTTGTTTATAGAGCCTATAAATCTGAATCAAAGATATGTTCAAAGATTTAGAACTCCATGTAGCAACATCTGATCTTATATTTGGGTGAGATTCAGGCATTTCCCAGGCTGGCCGAAACCTGAGTTAAATTGTTAATTTGTGCTGTTGATGAAGGACATCTCGCCCATAGATTCCAAAGGAAACAGGTCACACATCCCCTCTTAAGTTGGGTCACTGCTCACCAAGAGTTCCTGAAAGCGGTAATGAAGGCATAGTGTACATGACTTGGTGGCTCATCCACTTGATAGGGACATATTTGTGTGACTGTTTATGGGGATCCTCTTGGGGAGGAAATGTGACCCTGCACAGCTCCCTCCTGGAACTAACTTTGGCTTTTTCACAGGGTGTCTATCTAAGGCATGATGCTCTCACAAAGATTTATTAGTTTGATCTAAGATGAAAGATGAAAGAGGTTTGCACCTCTTTGTGCAAACGTGGAAAACTTTGTGCTGGTGGTCTTTACATCTATTCATGTGCTCACTGCTGAATAATTTCTCAGTTTTCTGAAACTATAGTATGAAGTGGAAGTTTTCTGAATTCTAGACTCCATGTACAGTGGGCATTTATTTTTACATTCCTTGTAATTTCATTGTTAAAGATAGAAAAACTGTGTTCAGCAATTGGAACCTGTTACAATCAAGTGTATTCATCAGCAACAGCTAAAGACCTGAGGTGCCCTTACCTTGGAACCAGTTAAATTGAGATGATGGCACTGCATTCTGAATTTGCAGCCACGTGTGCCTAGTTGTGTGGAAAAGTCCCATGACTTTTGTCCTCCATGTATCTGGGCTCTGTGGGCTCAGTGGACATAATGGGTATATGTTAACCCTCCCCAAACATAGTCTGATGAGCTGCCAGGATGGGAGGCTGCAGGAGGCCAGAGGAGAGATGGCTCCTTCAACAGAACCAGGGCAGGGGGCAGGAGAGGAAAGCTAGATGAACACAGAAAAGAAATCTCAGCTGTGGGTTTGTCCTCCTCAGCCGTGTTTGCCCAGGGTTTGGTCAGACACAGAGGTCTGGTGGGAGCCCAGGCTGATAGTCCTTGTAAGGTAAGTCTGACTCCAATGAGAACATGATTGGCAGCCCTTGAGTTGTACCCATCTCACTTGGTCCAGAGGAACCCAGGTGAAGAGCCAGTGCACCCACATCCATGTGAGCCAGTGAAGTGATGTCGATTGTCTGCAGGGAAGCCTGGGGGGAAGGGCCAGAGCACTGGTGGACAGATGCACCCGTGAGATGATGTTGTTCCTCTGCACACAGACATGTACATGCACAAAGTGAGCCCGAGCATTCAGAAGTCTGGAATCTTAGAAGTCTTTGAATTTCGTGCTTCGAACTTTGAGCTTGGATTTTATGTCTTTGCTTTCATTTCATTTTATTTATTTATTTATTTATTTATTTGCAATAGCTAAATTTCTGTTGAGTTTTGTAATAGCATGGTCTGCAAATATCACGAGAATTAAAAGTCAGTAAGTTCTTTACTGCAAGATACCTTGAGAAAAATTCTTATTATTTCTCAGAAAATGGTTCTTCTTCTAGGAGTTGTTGGCACCCTTGATGAAGGCTTTAGTAAAGGTTCTTGTTCGTTGTTTTGTTTTTGCTTTTGTTTTGTTTTTAAAGCTGCTGAAGTCAAAGCCACAAAGCTTTAGCTTCTCTCTGTCTCATACAACCCCAGCCCAATAACCACTGTGACTTACGGTCCCCAGTGTTCCTTAGCACACAGCAACCCCGTGAGGCCCTTACCTATTTGACCCATTACATTGTTTTGTTTGGAACACAAAGTACCTACCCAGTAATTCACACTGAAAATGAGATCTGCCTTTCAGGCTTCTTTTTCCTGGAACTCGGTACAGCCTGCTGATCCCTTCATAGAGATAGATATAAGAAAATAAACACACTCCAGAACTCAAGCAGAGGATGCCAAGGGACATCTTCTGAACATGGAGAGGAGCTGAGGTCCTACCATTTTTCCCTTTGAGCTCTACAGAGGCTCAGTAATCAAGTATGAGCCTGATAGCAAGGTGAGGACATTGTGGTAGTTACTGCACCAAGCTGATGAGATCAGAGCTCATGAGTCTCTTCCTGAGGGTGGGAGACTGCCAAGGACAAGCTGAACCCATCATCGGGCAGGTGACTCACCAGTGAAAAGTAGGAATTCTGCACTAGCCAGGGCCCAGCTGGGACCTCATTTTCATCCCATACAGAGGTATGATGCTGTTGTTGGTCTACATTTTCTTGCAGAAGTCAGCAGAGATAAAGCCAGAGAAGAAGTCAGAACAACAGAATGCCTGAATACAGAGACACACGACCTCTCTTGTATCTGCTGACTCTTGTCCTAAGGGGAATTATAGATACTGGGAAAGTTGCAGGATAAGCTTTCTGTGTTTATTTATAATGGTGGGGGAAAAAAGTTTTCCCTGTCACCTCATTCATGAC
This sequence comes from Mus pahari, assembly GCF_900095145.1. Classification (NCBI taxonomy): domain Eukaryota; kingdom Metazoa; phylum Chordata; class Mammalia; order Rodentia; family Muridae; genus Mus; species Mus pahari. The sequence continues at coordinate 41,925,654 of NC_034608.1, forward strand.
ATTCCTCCATGCATGTATTATACACGTTCATTTAGGAGCTGTGGGTAACTGTTTGGAGATGAGCCTATTATTTAGGGGGCAGCAGCTAAATAATCAGCGGAGAGGGATAAAGTAGGAAGGATAAAATAATAATCCGAATAGATCAGGAACAAGAGAAGCTCCAAACTGTCCATGATTAGCAGAGGCAGCATCCAAGTCTTGGAGAGGAAACCTCTGCCCGCATAAGGAGGAATCCTGGGTTAGAAGGGCTCTGGTACTGGAATGAAAGATTCCAAGAGTGTGTCTTCAACCTAGCTCTGGGAAGAAAAGCCACAAGGAGGCCATTACAGCACATCTGAAGGCAGTCCTTCACAAGCTTCAGTTCTATGTTCAAAGGAGATGACCTTTCCCATACCATTGTTACTTAGCTTGTCTTCTTGTGTTTGCATTGGTTTTCACGTTTTTCAATCTGATAGGCCGAAGTATCTATAAATATATGGTGTTCCTATATCGTTTTACTGAGCACATCTTTTATGAAGACCGTCTAAATGTTGGGGAACTCCTGTGGTGAAAATTTAATCTTGGAAATTTTCTCATCTATTTCTTAAAAGTCGGTTTGTATCTGTAAGAGAAGCACGTATATGTTTATATGTCTGTGTGTTTATATACAAGTATGTATGCTACATAGTGTAGTCCTACTAATTAGCCTTAAATATAGATCTCAATGAAGTGCCTACTATGTGTCAGGGCTCATGCTGGAAATACATGAATGAAGCAACCAAATTTCTTTTCCAGTAAGACTGCTAGATAACTAAAGTTGAGAGAAAATGAAGAAAAGTTATTATCAGAGGATCTGGGACCCAATCAAAGTGCAGAACTGTGGATCCCAGTCTCAATGGACATGTATACAAAACATTCCTACCCTTAAGGCTCAGGGGACAGTACAGAAGAGGAGGCAGAGGGACTCTATGAGCTTGAGGAACAGAGTTTTTTGAGAATCTGTCTTCTAGTAATATCAGAAATCACACCCATATAAAGTCTCACTGATATGACTTGCCAAATTCTAGCTGGACAAGGTTTGCACCAATGGACAAGACAGATTGGACAGGGAAAAGCCCAGGGGGCTGTAACACTACACAAAGAACTATGGGTAACTTAGGAAAGCCAGGGGAGGGAAAGGTGGCCTTTGAATGGAACTCATGTGTTTGAATGCTTGGCCCATAGGAAGTGACACTGTAAGGTGGTGTGACCTTATTGGAGTAGGTGTGATCTTGTTGGAGGAGGTGTGGCTTTGCTGGAGGAAGTGTGCCATTGTGGTGGTGGGCCTTGAAGTCTCTGGTGCTCAAGCTATGCTAGTGTGGCACATGAGTTGGTCTTCCAGTGCCAAATGGTCAGCACAGAAAACCTATAGCCTGTAATATTCTACAGGATGAACAGGTTATAAAATAGAAATACATATGTATGTACATAGTTGTATGTAATAACAATTAGTAAAATAAAAGAGGCCACTGATTTAAAGGAGAGACAGGAGAGGTATATAAGAGCATGTCAGGAAAGGAAAGGGAAGGGAAAAATGTAATAAAATTATAATCTCAGCAAAACCAAAAACCAAAAAAGAATATCTCAAACTGGACATTAATGTCAAATATTTGCCATTCAGGAAATCTCATGTTCTAAATCTCGGACTGATTTAAGTGTGCCTGCCCATCTGATTAATTTGTTGTTGTCAACTCCCTTCCTCAGCAGATTGTAAGTTCTCCCTAAATACCAGTCATTTTTAAATCGCCAGGTCAGCTTGATAAAATAGACACTTCATGAAAGCTCTCTGCTGGTTTGGGCGTCAGGGGAACGCTTTCAGAGTCAGTCGGGGGAAAGCTCTGGAGACGGGGAAAGCCTCTGGAGACAGGGAAAGCCTCTGGGGACAGGGAAAGCTCTGGGGACAGGGAAAGCTCTGGGGACAGGGAAAGCCTCTGGAGACAGGGAAAGCTCTGGAGACAGGGAAAGCTTCCGGAGACAGGGAAAGCTCTGGAGACAGGGAAAGCTCTGGAGACAGAGAAAGCCTCTGGAGACAGGGAAAGCCTCTGGAGACAGGGAAAGCTCTGGAGACAGGGAAAGCCTCTGGAGACAGGGAAAGC
>NC_034608.1:41928882-41939639 GCF_900095145.1 Mus pahari
AGGGAAAGCTCTGGAGACAGGGAAAGCTTCTGGAGACAGGGAAAGCTCTGGAGACAGGGAAAGCTCTGGAGACAGGGAAAGCTCTGGAGACAGGGAAAGCTCTGGAGACAGGGAAAGCTTCTGGAGACAGGGAAAGCTTCTGGAGACAGGGAAAGCTTCTGGAGACAGGGAAAGCTTCTGGAGAGAGTCCAGGAAAAACTTCTGCATCTCAGGATGCAAGGACTGATGTTTTATTTATTGTTGTATGAACGTTTACACAGAATCCAAAAATAATCCATTGTGCCCTCGAAATATACATTCCACACTACTTGACTTTCATAATATGCATACCACTCACATATTGGCATGCAAAAAACAAAACTAAATGTTCTCTGTTTTCAAAACCATGCTATAATATAATAGGGATAATAAGTTTGTAAGATTCAGGAAGGTTTAAAAATATGCACAGCTATGGTGGTTGGAATAGGTACGGCCCCCATAGACTTATGGTTTGAATGCTTGGCCTATAGGAAGTGACACTATTAGGTGGTGTGGCTTTATTGGAGTAGGTGTGGTCTTGTAGTGTGGCATACAGTTTCCTTCTGCTGCCTGGGGAGCAGCATGTAGAACTCTCAGCTCCTTCTCCAGCATCATGTCTGCCTACACACTGCCAGCTGCCATGTTTCCTACCAGGCATGATAATGGACTAAACCTCTGAAACTGTAAGCCAGCCCCAATTAAATGCTTTCTTTTACAAGAGTTGTCATGGTCCTGGTGTCTCTTCACAGCAATAGAAATCCTAACAGTGTCAACAGTCTTCAACTTTTAAATGGACTTTAAAAGGCAGATTAGGATCCGGCTGAGGAGACATTGTACATGCTACAGAAGAACCCTGCTTGTTCTAGGAGCATGATTTGAAATCATCATGAACTTCAAATAGTAGCTCATTGAAATTTCCGACCAAAGCAAAACAAGAAGACAAGGCAAAGGAGGCTGGGCACTGGTCCTTCCAAGATTAATCATTTCTTCAGCATCCAGCTCATCTGTTAACCTTCTGATGGCTTGTCACTTGTGATTCCATGTGTACATTTATTTTGTATCTATATGTGTCAAAAACACTCCCGGCTGTGGGACTTTAAGAGTTAACAGAAAACAAAACGAATCTGCTCTCCTAAATGTTGGGATTCAGTTTAGAATTTTGGGATCTTTTTAAAAGTAAAATGTGCACGCTGTGGGCTTTGAAGAATGAGATTTTAAAAGAGGGAGTTGGGGGTGAGCTAGTTAGCAGTATAGCTGGGATTGTTGAGCCAGACTTCACTGAATAAGTAACATTTGAAGGGAGACTGAAGGAGCTGGGGCCCAAACCATACCCACACCTGGGAGATAAACAGTGGGGCAAGTATGAGGCTCTGTGGCTGACTGGCTGGAGGGTATAGGTGATGGTAGGGATGTGGGGGAAGAGGGGCACAGGGATGACTGATCGATAGAATATTTTTTGACTCTAATAATAATAGTTCTTTAAAAGATTTTCTTTTTTTTAATGCATGTGTACACCATCACTCTCTTCAGACACACCAGAAGAGGGCATCGGATCCCATTCCCCATGGCTGTGAGCCACCATGTGCTTGCTGGGAATTGAACTCAGGACCTCTGGAAGTACAGTCAGTGCTCTTAACCACTGGGCCATCTCTCCAGCTCCTGCTAGAACATTGTAATGATGACTTACACACTCAGAGGGCCACACGAGTAAAACCTAGAAACTTACACAAATCCACAAATCCCTAGAAATCAATAGGATTGCCTCGCTATTTGTCTTAAGAAAAAAGTGGTCCAACCTGCCCGCTTTCCCTTGAATAATCCTCACCTGAAATTTTTATTTTGGAGGGGATTCTTTTTTTTTTTTTTTTTTTGAGACATTGCTCTGTGTAGCCCTGGCTGTCCTGGAACTCACTTTGTAGACCAAGTATATTTAGCTTTACTATGACTATTACTAGGAAACTAAAAGGCACGATTTGCAACCTCTACTTCTCAGCTCTGATGCAGCTGGAAACAGAGTAAACTGGAAAACATGGCAGGTGGTCCTTGGGTGTGGCTATAGAAGCACCCTAAGAATAAATGCCAGTCTTCTAAGTAGTGTTAGCCACCATTCATTTGCAGTGGAAGTCTAAAGTTTCACTTACCTTGTTACCCTGAAGACGTAATAGCTCATGACGCCATTTGATTGTGCCATTTGGAACATGGCACCTTGGAAGCCACACCCCAGCTACACATGTGTACACAAAAAAAGCATTGTATGTACTCAGTTTGTGTAGCATCGTGGCAGTGTTGTCATCTGCAAAATCTACATTTGAGAACACCAAAAATAAGTTACAAAAAAAAAAAAAAAAAAGAAGTCTTTTACTGTCGTAAGTCTATGGCTTTGTGTTGGAACATATCCACAGCTATCCTGGCTACATGTGACCCACTGGCTGACACTTGGACACACAATTTATTTTTGGATAGTCCTTAGCATAGTGATAAGAGTAACCCTGTTCCTGTGTCAGGCCAGTGGTTTCCTCTCAAATACACAGCTGAAGAGTCAAAGGTAGCAAGTGACCTGCAAGTCCCTGTGCTTTCTCATGTTGGTTCATTCTATGCATGTGTACACAATGTTTTGGAGTGGTTACCTTCTTCAAAGTCTCACCCCTTTCCCATCATTTTCTGACACTATAATTTGGCACATTATTACATGCCAAAGCATGCTGCCAACTTCATTGTATATCAATGAGTTAGTCAATACTGGACTATTATTTAGGGGAAATATGTCTACCCCTTCATTTATCCATCATCATACCCATACACTTGTATTTACATAGACACTAGTCTTGAATCCTAAAATAACTACCTCATCCTGGTATTTTATATTTTCTTTAGTACATGCGCACATGCATACACAGACAGAGAGCTGTGGCGTGTATTAAATGACCTTGCCCAAAGACAGCACAGGTGAGCAGACGAGATTTATACCCCAGTTAACTGGTCCCAATGCCAACGTTTCACTCCATTGCTCTGGGTCCTACCATTCATCTCTCCCATTCCTTTGTGGGAAGTCTGAAGGCAGAGGCAAGGTTGTCCTGTTTAACTGCAGACCTTGGATGTAGGTTGATCTGCAAACATATGTGCTTAAGTTTGAAAGGCGTCTGAGTATTGATAAAGGAGGTTACGAGCCCTTCCTTCCCACTGGACACATCAGAGTCTGTTAAGAAGTTGGCATTTACAGTGACCCAAGAGAGCAAATGACATCGTCAACAGAGACTCTTGATAAAAGTAATAAAACCCCAAATACACAAAGGACAATTCTTCAGATAAGCTCTTGCATGTGCTCTTTAAGAGTGAAAAAAAAATAATCCCTTTAAACTTTAAACTCTCAATACTAATTTCAGCATACTATTCTGCTTGTTGGGTATATTTGACTTACAAGCTTAGCTAATTATATAATTCAGTAGTCACAGACACAGAATTTAAAATAAAACAAAGAGGGACGGAAGACACTGAGACCCATGTTGTCAGGAGCGTTGCTGGAAGTAGTTCATCTCATTTTTTTCTCATAGTGTTTTCAAAACATCATTTTCAATGAAGACTAGGGATCATTTTCCATTCAACTCTAAGTTAAGCAAACGTATAGGCTGTTGAGTACCTAAGGAGTCATGTGACCTGTCAAAGGTGGGATAGGTAGCGTCTGTGGAGGAGGCAGCCTGCCAGGGTGCCTTATATGTGCCGGTGGCAGTGAGCCTTCTTTCTAAACCATGACATTAGTATGAAGTTTCCCACTCAACAGTGGAGTCTTCAGTTTTGTTCAGAGCGGAGTAAAAACAACCAGAGTCTGTCTGTAGGTATGTAAATGAGGGATTATAAGAATGGCTGTAGACTGTAAGAGGAACAACAGTACCCAGAAATGCAGGGAAGGGAAAGTGTCGCATGAATGTAGAAAGGTTGAGGGTGGGAGAGTACAAGGGATGGAAGAGAATAAGAAGGTATTCGGAGAAAAAGAGAAAAAAATAGTTTCAAAAATGCTATAATGAAGCCTAGGTTTCTGTAAGCTAAGAAAAATTAATTTAAATATAATGCAACGATTTATTGTCATTTACATTAATTGAGCTGCTTGTTTCTCCTGAGTTACATTATTTATATTAATTCATTTTATTCTAATATGAGTTCTGGACGGTTATAATTTCACCTCTGTTTTGTAGATTAGGGAACAAAGACATATCACAATTAAATGGTAAGTATAGAACGGCAATGGATATATCAATTTCTTCCTCTAAAAGTGATGAGTAGATGTCTTGTCATTTCCTCCTCTCCCCCATGTCTGAGGCCCAGTATTGCTCAGGATTGTTGAGACCCTCATCTTCCAGTCTTGACACAGGATGTTTGGTTTCTAAAAGCAGTAGGTCTGGTCCCTGTTCAGCCTGTGACTCCTGCTTCTTTCCATTAGGTTGTATATGAGGCAATGGAGTGTGAAACTATACATATGTGAGGCTTTTGGAATAGTTTACTTTTTATTTCTTAATTGGGAGGCTCCATAAGGAAAGTCGCAGTGTGGCATCAGCTGTCACTTGCTGGCGTGAAGCCTCCAGGGATATGGATCCAGGTGGGCTTGGGCTTGGTGATCTGAGGTCCACAGTCTCAGCAGTCTTTCTCTAAATCCCCAAAGCTGCAGCACCACCTTTAAAGGTGACTTTTGCTGTTAAAGACTTTCAAATTCGGAGCAGCTCTATTAAGAGATCAGTTGCAGAGGGAGCCAGCACATATCTGGGACTTGACATAGAACCGACTGGCTGGCTACTTGGGACACTTTGAGTACCATGGGTCAGGAAAGGCTCAGAAAATGAACTATAGGAACAGCAAAGATAATTGGATGGCTAGCCAGTCTGCATGAGTGACAGAGGGCAAGAGACAGAGATGACAGCATGGTGTGGTGTCAAGTCTGAGTGACTGTAAAGAATCATTGGCAATTAGGGCGTTTTGCTCTTGTCTTTTTACCTCCGACTCTTATTGGGCCATATTTTTTTTTTTGCCCATATTTTGCAAGTCTCTTCTTGTGGCTTTCAAAGCCTTTGGACATGAACAGCTCTGAAGCAATCATGGATGAAGGTATGTTAGGACTCTTCACTGGGATCTCAGGCAATAGAGCTAAAGGCATGCGTCAACTGTTTATTGACAGCTGCGCGGGTGTGTCACTGCTATTGATACATTTTGAAGAAATCACAGGAGTTGCTGGGAAGAAATGAACTGCTTTGAAGGGCAATAGCAAAGAGAGGGAGAAGGGCCATGCTTGATGGTTGTTGTAGAACCCATAGAGCAGCAGCAGAAGAGAAAGAACACACATGCTGACTTGATCATGGACACCACAGAGCAAGGAAAACGGACATGACATGTGTGCTGACCTTGTGGGAGATGCTGTGGAGCAGAAGATGATAAGGAACAAGATGGCCGACTTGGTCATAGCCTCCTGTACAGTGGGACATCTCACGCCCTAGCCAGTTCCACTTAGATGGCTTCAACATCAGGAGAGAAAGCATTTCCCACATTTGTTATGTAACAGGTGGCTAAGAATCGTTTGAGTACGATTCAAATGGGTAGATCAAGACGGCCTATCTGTGTCCACCTTGGATGCAATCAGATCCCCCAAACAAAAGCAAAGCGGTTCAGTTCTCTGCTTTTCATGTAAGTTGCCAAGAGTAACAAAAGAGTGACGAAGGGTCACCTTTACAACTGAATTAAGGCTGAGCTGAGGCAGACGTCTTCAAATCAGCTAAGCTTCTTAGTGACCTTTGCCCCTTGGAATATCTACACTATCCTCTAGGGTGCAAGCGTTTAGGTTAAACTGCTCTGTTGCTTCTGAATTTTCGCTGATGACAACTTACTTCCCAGCCCCTGCGTGGGCCAGGCATCCAACATGGCTCAAATTGTCTTTTAATTGCGGGGAACATACTCCCTCTTTGGGCTCTGTTTGTTTGGAAACAGCTTTTGAAGATGGTCCTTGCTGTTTCAGTCTTCAAAGCTCTGCATATTCACTGTTCAAGCAGGGAAAGGACTGTTTTAGAAAGTGTGTGTGTGCTTTGTTTAATTAGCTGTTTGGTACCCTGTAGTCTATGCCTGCAGGCAACGGGTGGGATTCAGAAGGCATTTGGATGCTCTCTGTGGTGCCGAGAGTGTCTCAAATGTGGAAGAATGTGGGGAAACTGTGGTCCTTTACCTGAGTCCTTACACACAGTGCTGGGGATGTGATGGAGTACTGACAATTGCTCTAGACCTGAAACCCTCACCATAATCAGACACTCGATTTCATCTCCCTCATATAACCACCTCAAGTCAATGTATTTCTATATACTTTTAATTCATTACTTCAAAGTCTCATACATATTCGCAATGAATGTTGGTCATACCCACTCCCCATTCCCTCCCCCTCCAACTCCTCCATACCTCCCTAATTTTATGCCCCCTTTGATTTTTTTTTTGTTTGTTTCTGCATTTTGCTAACCCACTGAGTATGATTAGCACAGCTCATATACAAATGGGTGTGATGTGTGGGCAGCTATCCACAGGAGCATGGGCATCCTAACAGTGGTCCCCTCCCCAAAGAAAATTGATGACTCCCTCAACAGCCATCAACTGCCAAAGGCTCCTCACTAAAGGTAGGGTCTCACAAGCCTCTCCCTCATTCATGATGGAATTTTTGTAGGTTTGGTATTGCACATGTCTCGAATAGGCAACCAAAACTGCTGCGGGTTTATGGTTCATGAGTAGAACAGCCCTGCCCGGCCTAAGCAGCAGCATATACCACAGCTCCCCCTTCCCCCACCCTCCTGCTCTGCCATTCCTTCAGCCCAGTCTTCCTTGATGTTCTTGGAGCTTTGTGTGAAGAGGGTTGCATTGATATAAATGTCTCATTTAAGGGTGAGCACTCACAGTCAACCATTTTGACCAATTACATTATGTATGTGTGTGAGCGTGTTTATATATATATATATATATATATATATATATATATATATATTGCTATTGATTTGTTTTTATAGGTTTTGCTGTTGTTAAGTACGGAGACTTCCCCCCCATTCCCTCTCATTTTTTAAAGTCTTGGATATCAAGGTCACTGACTTTGAAATCAGAAATAAATCCAGATCTAGACTCTTCTGTTTATTAGTTCTATGAATTTAATGTCTTTGAATCATTGTTTTCCCATCTGCAAAATGACATTTATAAGGGGTTTTGAAGATGACATCTAACAAATTCTCCTTCATCCTTTTTAGGGAGCTTTCTTTTGATACTTCAAGTTTCGTGCTGGTCAGCCTTTGACTGGAAGGGGAAGGAAGCCATTGTGCTTGATGTAAAGTGTTTGTTACAGGGCTCAGATCTCGGGCAGTTTTGGCTGGGGCATCTGTAGGAGGTTCATTTTTCTGGGTCTTGGGTTGTCAGCAGTTGGGAGGAAGGATGGAGTTTAGGGGGGAACAAGAGGCAGTGACACTGAGGGGGAAGTGACAATCACATGGAAGACCTGGGAACTCTTTCTGTTACAGCATCTCTAGCCTTGGTGAACTACAAGAGAGGCTGGGCTCCCCTTGCATTCTTGTTGTATGCCGTCTAAGATGCAGCCCTGCTGCCCTGTGAAGATGAAAATATCATCTAGCAGAGATGTTCTTAGTGTAGTTCCTGAAGTCACAGAGCCACAGAGCCATGGCCAAGAATTGATGTCCAGCAGTACTAATGCAGCCTTCATTTCCTGGGTCTCTTCTTCCTTTCCTTTACCACTGATCCATTGGGCTTGCTGCCTACGACCTTAAATCCAGACATTCACCCATGTCTCTAGTCTGACCACACATACAAAAGTCCTAACCCTGACTTTTGAGGAATTGATTCCAACACATTGAAGCAGGGGCACAGTTACCAATGGCATGGATCTTGGTCCCTTCCCCTCACTATGAGACAACTTGCCTTCAGAAAATATCAACTTACTGTCTCAAGGGAGGGTCAGAAATCTTTTCAGAGCTCACCAGGCAGCCAGTACTAACCTGTTACAATGGACACAGAACTTGACGTATATATGCTGCCTCTAAGAGGAATAGATAGAATTCACTGAGATGGGAGCGTAATAGGAACATCCAGTGACAGTGAAGTATACACGCAGAAGGGATGAAGGTTTGTCTTAGCAGAAATCATTGTGGAAGAGATTTGGGAAAATGGACAGAGAAGGGGTTCGATGTGAGTATGGATCTCAGAGTGTCAGGAGTGCCACACACGCCCTTTTGAGAGCTTTAAACATTGGCGCTCCAAGGACTCTGACTGTCCTTGGCACTGATGCGGCCACAGGCAGGGCCACTCTTTCATAAGGGAATCAGAGCACAGGCAACGCCACCCAAGGGTAGTGGTGGAGATGCCACAGTGAACACGAGCACCCCTTGCACTGTGAAGCACCATCTGAGTGGACTGAGCAGGGTCAGGATTGAACTGAACTCAGCAGAGCTTAAGCTGGTGCCCCCGGAGGGAGGGGATTCCTGGTCATGGGTGGGGTTAGAGAAGGCAGAAGAGTAATTCTGCTTGTCAAAGATAGAACAACTGAACACTGACCTCTGGGTTACAGAAGAGAAAAAGTGTTTTGCTCCCAAATTTGTGGACTTCTAATAATAGTGATTTCAAGGCTCCAGTATAGATTTACCGAACCTCAACCATCTGTGAGACATAGACACTCCTGTTTTGAGAACACCCACATGATTCTCAAGTATCCAGCGGGTACATATAGCTCGTAATCCTCTGCTAAAGTCCTGAAAGGAGAGAGAGAATTCCTTTTTTAAAAACAAACAAAACATTTTTCTCTTAGATTTTGGATTATAATGTAATTACATCATTTCTTCCTTCCATTCCTCCCCCTCCAAACCCATCCAAATACCCATCCTTGCTTTATTTCAAATTCATTTCTTCCTTTTTTATTGTTATTTCATACCTATGGATATATAATGCATGTATGTTTCTGTATATAACCTGCTCAGTCTGTTCAATGTTAATGGTGTATATGTTTTCAGGGTTGATCCCTCTGGTGCTAGGTAATCAACTGGTGTGTTCTTCCCTGCGGAAGACTGTTTCTCCGTGGTTCCTTATTTGCCTACAGTTCTCCATGCAGGGTTGAGGTGTTGTGGCCTTTCCCAACCCACTTTGGCAGATCCATTGATGTCTTCTTTGTTCAGCTCATGATCAGATCCTCTCTCCCCTCCTCTCTGCTCTCAGACAACTGAACCTCACAGTGGACTCCACAGAATTAAAACTTCTCCAGGAGTCCCACACTGGTGCGTGTGGAGGGAAGGGGAAGGTAAGGCTGGATGCCATCTGGAGAAGAAAGCTGACCAGAAGAAAGGGATTTCACACAGTAGGACAGCCAGTTTTGCAGTGAAACTAACATTCATCATTTACTGTCCTTTGTTTCTTCTTTACTATCATATTGCTAGAGGTTAAGATACTAAGCCTTTTCCTCCTTGAGTCTGCCAAACTGCACATAGTCTGCTTTCTTTCACTAATTTCTTCCTTAATTTCTACAAGTGAAGGAAATCTGTCTGCTTTATAAATTTACATGCTCAGGTGGCACGTGAGGACACGGGTCTGATAATCCCAAGGAGATTCTTCCCTGTGTGTCCTAGAGGCAGTGCACACAGTGCTGGGACCCATGAACTACAAAGTCTGCCTTCAAAGCCAGCTCTGTCTCTGCTCTCATTTCAGCCGAGGTCTGCCCCTCACCCTCCTCATATGTTCATAGTGACTACAGAGCCATGCAATAAGTGGATGGGTGAGCCATGTGGCACATATGTAGTAGAACTTTTAGATAAGATCATTTGCATGTGTATGTTGGAGAAGGACAGAATTACATATAAAACAGTTTGACTGGTGGATGTCCAAGCCAGGAAGTGGACAAAATGATTCAGAATCAAACATTGTTGATTCCTGATGACCTTTATATTTGGAGTTAACTTGTTCTGGCTTTAGTCAGCACCATTATTTCAGAACACGTGTGAACATTTCTCTGCGTGGTGAGGAGCTATCAAAGCATCAACAGGAAGTCTATATTTTGGTAATTCAGTACTATACAAATGTGGAAGAGCACAAAACTCAAGTTTCTGGTTTGTTGAAGTTTCTGTGGAAACCTAGGCATACATTTTTTTTTTAAATGCAAGTGGGATGTGAGGGTCTCAGGCATTTGATATGATGCATTTTGATAAGCACAGCATACCTTGTAATTGCATCCAAGATCAAAATAGAAAACATCATCTCTTCAAAACTTTTCAATTTTCGCTTGTCAGTTTCCATTGTCAAGGGGAGAACTAGGCTGAGCCCTGGCTTCCTGTGAGATCTCTGTTGTCTTCATCCTCCTGTCAGAGCGTTTACCCAGGATTTGCCTTTCTGCATCCCAGGGCTTTACCTGAGAATGTGTTTGAGAATCATCTGTGTTGAGACATGAATTAGTACATTGAAACTTTTTCTCATTTTTATGTCATTATATAAGTATACCTTGACTTACTAATTCTTGGGTTGATAGACATTTTTATTGTTTGGCAACTATAATTAAAGCTGCAACAAACATCTATATACTGGTTACACACACACACACACACACACACACACGCACAGAGTCACATAGATTCTAACACACGAACACATTCTCTCTCTCTCTCTCTCTCTCTCTCTCTCTCTCTCGAGCACACACACACACACACACACAAGTTTTTCAGTTCATTAACTAGCTGAAGTGTTTG
>NC_034608.1:41939690-41941283 GCF_900095145.1 Mus pahari
ACACACACACACACACACACACACACACACACACACACACACACATACTCTTCCCTCCTCCACACCTTTTTATTATTCCTCTAGAGTAAATCCTCATGCAGTTAGGTATGTGATTAAAACTTTGTAAGAAACCACCAGATGGCTTCTTCAAGGCGTGCCATTTCCAGTTGCCCCAGGAAGGTGTGAATTCTAGTTGTTCACATGGTTGCTCACACTTCGCATTGTTTTATTTGATGTCAGCGTTTGTACTGAGTGTGAGATAGTGCTTAATCATTCATTTAATTTGCATCTCTCCAGAGACAACCTAGGCAAAACATTTTTTCATGCGCTTATTGATCATATTTCTAACTTCTTTTTATGACACATCTGATCAAGTAGTCTGCTCTTTGAAACAGTCGGTTGTCTTTTAATGACACATTGGCAGGAGTTAACTCTGTGTTCTGGACAAAGCCCTGTATCAGACACAGCACTCCTCAGGTAGAACTTCCTGGTCCATTTCTAGACAGCATCTTTCATAAGGAAAATCTTCGTATGCTTAATAAAATGTGTTTTATCCTTTTTCATTTATTTGGAATTTCGTTCATAGAGTGTGCTTCTTACATTATTCATGAAGACATTTACTAGTCCTGATATTTTATAGTAGTTCTAGAGTTTAGCTTTTATATTTAAATGTATTCACAGCCTTAGTTTTATTTTTTTATTCTATTTATTAGTGTGTGTATGATGTGTGTGATGCATGAGTATGTTTGTATGATATGTTTATGTATATGTATTGCTGTGCATGTGTGTATGTGTGTGTGTATGGCACGTGTGTGACCATATGTGAATGATCAGAGGACAACTTTGTGGGTCTGGTTCTTTCTTTTTACCTTTGTGCGGGTTCTAGAGATTGAGGTCAGTGGGTATGTACTCTCCTTACTGAGTCTCAACACCACCCCAACCACCTTTCTGGCTCTAATTGGCTCAAGTTGGCGGCTCAAGTTGGCTCTAATTGTTTCGTTAGTGTTCCTACATTTATCCTCCCCTGGAAAAGCTTCCCTTCCTGCTGGATTGCCTTGACATCTTTATTCAGCTTGTTTAGCTGACCTCTCATGTGCAGTATCCTCTGGACTCCATCCTGCCCCACTGGTTCCCCATATCCACCTGAGCATCATCGACTCCTCAATCTCGCCCCTTAAAATATTTTCTTTTTCAAAACTGTCGTGGCCGTTCTAGGTCTATTGGTTTCCCCCATGTATCTCAGTATCTCAGTCTACAAGGAGCCTATTGTGATTTTAATGAGTTTATACGACGAATCTGCCGATTATTAATGACGATGCTATGTGGATTCAGTCCATGGACCTTGTTCCAGACCTCCATAGGTTCCTATGGATTTCACTCAAAAATATTCGTGGTTTTGACTTCCTACATCATCATCAAACTTACTCTGCTCAAAATGCAGAGGCCCTGAGTTTGCTATTAGCAGTTCTCATCCAAGTGATGCTCTTGGCTTGTTTCTCTTCTCTTCTCTTCTCTTCTCTTCTCTTCTCTTCTCTTCTCTTCTCTTCTCTTCTCTTCTCTTCTCTTCTCTTCTCTTCTCTTCTCTTCTCTTCT
>NC_034608.1:41941438-41968544 GCF_900095145.1 Mus pahari
CCTTCTTTCCCCTCCCCTCCCCTCCTCTCCTCTCTCCTCCTCTCCTCTCCTCTCCTCTCCTCTCTTCTTCTTTTCTTTTCTTTTCTCTTCTTTTTTATTAATGTTTCTGCTAGAGGTTTATTTTGGATAAAATGGGTGAAGTTGAAGTTACAATGATACATGGTCCTACACGTCTAGAAAACAATTTAAGAATAATGGGATTCTTTGCTTTCTTTCTTTCTTTCTTTCTTTCTTTCTTTCTTTCTTTCTTTCTTTCTTTTGATTTTTTTGGGGGATGTTTTTTTGTTTTTTGGGTTTTTTTGTTTTGTTTTTGTTTTTGTTTTTTCGAGACAGGGTTTCTCTGTATAGCCCTGGCTGTCCTGGAACTCACTTTGTGGACCAGGCTGGCCTCGAACTCAGAAGTCCACCTGCCTCTGCCCCCCCCGAGTGCTGGGATTAAATTCTAGCACTGAACACCATTTCAGCTGTAGATCTTTCATAAATATTCTCTATCAAATCAAACTCGCTTCTGGTTTTGCTGGGAATTTTGACCCTGGATGCAGAGACTTCGCAACGTTCCTCCTCTGCAGGCCTTGATGCTTTTCCTCCCTTCATCTGCCAAGAGTGTGTTGCAAAGTTGACCTTACGAACTCCCTTAGTATTTGATAGAATTTTGCAGAATAACCCTCTGGGTTTCCATCTTTCTCTGTAGGAAAATCTTGACAACAGATTCGTGTCTGTTATTGAGTGGCTGTCCACTTAGCTCTGGTACTTGTGCCTGACTCATGTGTATTCTGAGATTTATCTGAATACTAAATGCTCACAATGTTCCTACACTGCCATTTTAAATTGGCCCATATGGTCTATACCAGCGACTACTTATTATTGGGAGGTATGTGTGTGTTTGTTTGCTTGCTTGCTTATTAGTTTGTTTGTTTTTAATCTCCACTTAAGGTACGTGGGAGCACTATTTGAATTCACCTTTTCAAAGACTAGAATTGGGTTGGATGAGTTTTTATATGGATGTTGCCCTGTCCTTGGTTCCTGTTACTTACAATTTCCCTTCTGCTCCAGATTGGTATGAGTGCTTGAAATCTTCTAGGCCCTTAGGATGGAGGCTATACATCTCTCTCCAACATTCCCAACGGCATCTGTAGTGTTTTCTTTCCTTGGGTCAAGCCGACTTCAGCTTTTCTCTGCGGGAGTGATTTAGAGATATTTTAGATGCTTTGCAAATCTTCTTGTGATTTATCTCCAATTTAATTGAATTGTCGTCAAAACTCCCTCTACAAACATAAGTTTACAGGTTTACAGGAGCCCAGCACGTACTGCGCGTGGGTGTGTCTCAGTGAACACTTGCAGAGGTAGAGTTTCAGATATAAATTAGTTAGTGCAAGATGGATGATGCATTTGCTCTGGTTCTGTAGGTACTGTTTATTTTTATCCTGTTTTTCTATCTGCCAAGAGAAAGAGATGTGAATGTCCCCTGTCACTGTGGTCTTGACTCTTTCTTCCTTTGGTTTTTGATCAGGTTTTATATTAAGCTCTTGTTAGCTCACTGACATTCCAAGTTCTGTTCTGCTGATGAAATCCTCCCCTTATCATTATAAAGTGCCCTCTTCATGTCTGGGAAATGCCTTGCTATGAAGTCTGTTCAGACATGAGCAGAAGCATCTACACTTTCTTAACTTCCTATTCTAATGATTCAATTCCAACTCTTTTAATTCTTCACTTACTCTGAATCAATTCTGGCCTCTTTAGTTCTAGTCTTTAAACACACAACGTCTGCCTTTGAATGTAGTGTAGGTTTGATATATTTGGGTCTTGGTTTTTATCCACTCTGACAATTTCAGCATTTTGAGTTTTTTTTAACCTATTTATATTTAATGTAATTATTAATATGATTACTTTTATCACTTAGTTTTCTATGTGTTCCATCTGTTTTCTATTTTTATTTTTCCACCTATATGTGTGTAAGGGAGGGGTGGTATGTGCGTTCAGGGGGTATATGTGTGGTTAAGAATGACTCTGTGTGTGTGTGTGTGTGTGTGTGTGTGTGTGTGTGTGTGTGTGTGGTAAATGTGTTTGTGGTATATATGTAGCATGTGGTGTACCTGTGTAGAGCATGTGCTGTATGTGTGGGTGTACACAGACTGCCACTTTCCCACAGTTCCATGTTTTCTGTTTTTTATACCTTCTTTCCAGATCTCTGAGGATTAATAGAAATGCTTACCACTCTGCATTATGTTCTCTTAGCTCTTTATATTTTAGTAATTAGTGTTTAGTAATTAGTGTAAAAGCGCATGTGGAACCATCATTGCCTTAGATTTAAAATTGTAGAATTTCATATAAAATAAAATGATTCTTCAGTAGTGGTCTTCTGCTCTCCATCATCCTTTGCTTGAATTCCATACATGTTATGAACATTAAAATATAATATCTACTTTGGTGGTGACATGTGTATGAATGTGTATATGTGTGTGTGTGTATATAAGTGTATACATATTTGTGTGTGTGTGTGTGTGTGTTTTGTGTGTATGTGAACATGCATGCACATCATAGTACACATGCGAAGCCAGAGGACAATGTTCAGGACTTGCTTCTCTTCTTTCCACATGTGAGACCTAAGCCGTAGATGGTGGCCGTCAAGCCTGTTATCATTTGGCTAGTGCTTTATTTATCTATTCTGATGTTCAAGTCACTGTGTTTTGTCTATGGATCTAAAATTCAGTCCGGTATAGGGTTTAGTTTGATTTGCTTTTTTTTTTCTCACCTTGAGAGCTTTATGCAGCAATTCAAATATGCAGGCATACTGTGTGTCTAGGCTTTGTTTATGGGCATATATTTGGTCTTCCTTGGGTTTCAACTGGTATCCTGGTGGATGCTAAATTCTTCCTGAGCAAGGCTGTTTGGCTTTTTAATTCATCTTTTCACTTTCCTTTTGTTTGACCACTTTTCACTATAAGCCACTTCCTCCTCTGCCCTCCATGTGCTGTCTCCTCTCCCTGGGTCACTCCTTCCTCAGCATCTCTTTGTAAACAGAGTACCATCCTCTTCTTTATAAGACTCCTCATTGAACCCACTGAGTCCAATTAGTGATCCCCACATGGGCAGGAGTGTGGGACCATACCTTGGACCAAGGCCAACCCATCAAAGGCCATATCCCCAAATAAAATTGATTTCCTTTCCTTCCGTAGAAGACAATAACTTCCAATAATTCCTCATCCGGGGGCGGGTCCTCGAGCACCCTTGCTCCCCATCCATGCTGGATACTGTTCAGGTCTTAGTCAAACAACCACATCTGCCTTGAGTCCAGAAGACACTGTTTCAAGGATGTCCTCCCCAGCCTCTGACACTCGCATTCTTCCTCTGCCTCCTCGTCCATGATGCTCCCTCAGCCTTGGAGGTCCCTGGGTCATATTTAGGGTGGAGCATGTCCCCATCATTTGGTCTCAGTGCTTGGACCACTTGTGAGTCTCTGTTGACTACTGTTCCGTGCAGAAGTAGCTTCTCTAATGTGGCCTAGGAGAGCCATCTCTCGGGGCTGAGAACTCAAGGGCATCAAGTCATTGTCTGTCTCTCTCCCCAACTAGCTCCATAAGGAAACAAACAGTGTCTTATTATTGCCAATGCTCTCAGCATTCAGCAAAATCCCTGGCGCCGTAAGACGGGCTCAGAGGTGCTTCTCTAATGTGCAGTGACTGCAGCAGAAGCAATGTAGACTCCAGTTTTACTGGTCTCGAAAAGACACATTGAGGAGACACATTCTGCTGACCTCTCCAGACCTATCTGTTCTAAACACCGTGCTGGGAAATATAAATACAACCTGATGTGTCTTCAAGAAATCCCTCCAAGTCAGATATTCCCAGTCTTGTTCCCACCCCATCCGCTACTAGACTCCGAGGCTTCAGGATGCTCTTCATGTGCTATAGTGCTAAAATGGAGTCAGTACAGAAGTTGACATTTTTGATTTAATAATTAGATTCAGTAGTTCCCAGAGGGCAAAGAGCCACATCATTCCAAAGTAGTTAGGATTTCAACTAAGTATTAATAAAGCCCTCAGTTCCCACCGAGAACGCCATGTCTTGTGTGGGGGAGGCTCCCTCTACCCCTCTGGTTTTGTTCTTGTTTATTCCCATTTCTTACCCCTGTAGTTCGTTTTGCAAAAAAGTACCCAATATCCCCTGCCCATGCCCTGGTATGACTGCAGAGCATGAGAATTCTTGTGGAAAATAGCAGGTCAGAATACATTTTTTTTTCAGATTTGTTGATGTTCTTAAAAGTTCCCAGTTTTCAACATAAATATTTATGCCTATTGCCAAACTGAGTCTCCATTTTTTTTTTTTTTTTTTTTTTTTACGAGAAGCCCTTTGATTAGTGTGAACTCTAAGGAGGACTCACATGCGGCAGTTACTGTTTATTATGAAAAGATTGATGGAGACCTCTGGAGGGAGTTACTGCCTGAAGCCGGATTTCATATTTTGATTCTATGCATAAAAGAGCAGAATGGATCAGGCCTGGATAAGCACCCTGACAACTTCTATACTGGCTGTGATAACTTATAGCCTCTGGGTTTCGGGAGGAGGATAATCTTTCGGAAGTCAGAAGGCAGTGCAAGCTCAGCTCTTTTTAATGGAGAAGCTTGGTTTTCGTTCCTAAGATCCTCCATCCCTGGGACTAAGTCAGGTTTCAAAGAAGTGAGAAAAGTGTGACACAACAGGGAACTGGGGCAGGGGGTGAGTGCTGTTGTTGGTTGGTTTGGTTTTAGTCTGTTTGTTTTGAAAGAATGGAGTTCTGGTTTAAAACATCTCCTGGCCCTGTGCTTAGCTTTATTCAACAGAACCTATAGAACAATGGTTCTCAACATGATGAGACTGCTTTTGGGGGTCTCAAATGAGCCTTGGATAGGGTTTCATAGCAGACGTCTTGCATATCAGATGTTTGTGTTATGATTCATGACAGTAGCAACGTTACGGTTATGAAGTAGCATGTGGTTGTGGGTCACCACCACACAAGGAACCGTATCATTAAAGGGTCGCAGCAACGGGAGCTTGAGAACCACTGCTCTAGTAGCTTTTCCTGGGCAGATGTTTGAGGTCGAGCCCCTACTCTGTACTTTGCTTGGAGCTTGGCTCTGACCTCACATCCTGGATGTAAGGGCAGGTCTGACTGACGATGCTACTACATCTAATCATCTGAAGTCAGACTCTGGAGGCAGCTCTCCTCTCCTTATACATCTCCTTCTCATTGCCTCTGTGGGGGTCGCTCTCCCAGGCTCTGAATTTTAAATTTCAAGAAATCCTTTGCTCCTCCACAGACAATGGAAATTACCACTAGCATTTCCAGGGCAGAGCAGATGTGCCTACCGCTTGCTGGTCATGAGGAAGTGTGTGCGAGAGTTCTTTGTTTTCCCTGCTGGGTGTTCTGTGGTTATCCCCTGGGACTTTTCTTTCTTTCTTTTCCCCACTATATTCTCCCTGATTCCTTCAAGGCTGAGAATGCAGTGTGGAAACTTTGGAAGCCATGGTGAACGACAAGCTACTTCCCAGAGACCATACAAGTTAGCATAGACTCGCCTGTCTTTACAAGGGTCTCAAACTGTAGTGTGGGCTCCTGGCTTATAGGATTCAGTATTAGCTTTACTTCCCCTACCCTCTCTTGGGGATACGGCATCAGGAGGACTGTGGACCACTGTGGACCTCAGCTACACCAGAGGTTTAATGTGATCTAGATAATGCTGCTCAACAATACCAATTTACCTTTGGATAAATCAGTGCTCTGAAATACTCAAGATTTTGCTCAATGCCTTAAAAGCGAAGTGTTTCTTTTCTAGTGGAATTCCTAGTGTCTACCCCAATGCTGATGCCTTATTAATGAATCAAGTAAGTAAACAGAAGAATCATAGATATTCTTCACTCTGATGGGAAGTCAGACTAACCAAGAATTGATTGCTTTTATTTCCTATTGGTTACTTGATTTTATAAAATAGTCCTAGTATCGAGCATAATATATATATATATAGGGTAATATATAGGGTTACACTTCAGTTCTGTTTTGGAATGGTGATGGCAAAGGAGTGGGACAATTTTTTTTTTAATGTTTATAATTTTACTGTGCAGGTTAAAACTATATCTATGGGACTTGTTCACAGAGCTGCAGGGGAATTTCCTAACTCAAGGTTCTTAGCTTGAGTTAGAAAATTCCCAAAGCATTTATCTTGAGGGGTTCAGAGTTGCTTCAGCCATCTATAAATAGGACAGTCTGAGTCCCAACACCTGCACATTCCCATTTCTGCTGAGTCTGGTGGCTGGGCTCTGGGAAGAAGGGCAGGAGTGGCCATGGAGCAGGGGACCCAGGAGTCTCCTCTGATACTCAGAGCTTGCCTCTGTGGAAATTCTGAAATTTACTCATCATCAGGACTGATGGCAAGATGCAGCTAACCAAGCCTGTCTGTCACCCACAGGTCTGAGACGCACTTACAGATGTACCACGTGCAGTGTGTCGCTCAACTCCATAGAACAGTATCATGCACATCTGCAAGGATCAAAGCATCAGACCAAGTAGGTACACTGTTCCCACTCCATTCCTTCTCTGTTCCCACTCCTCCCCTGTTCCCACTCCTTCCCTGTTCCCACTCCATCCCTGTTCCACTCCTCCCCTGTTCCCACTCCTTCCCTGTTCCCACTCCTCCCCTGTTCCCACTCCTTCCCTGTTCCCACTCCATACCTGTTCACACTCTTTCCCTGTTCCCACTCCATACCTGTTCACACTCTTTCCCTGTTCCCACTCCATACCTGTTCCCACTCCTTCCCTGTTCACAATTCATTCCTGTTGCCACTCCTTCCATGTTCACAATTCATCCCTATTCACACTCCATCCCTGTTCACAATTCATTCCTGTTCACAATTCATTCCTGTTCCCACTCCTTCCTTGTTCACACTCCTTCTCTGTTCACATTCCTTCCCTGTTCACACTCCTTCCCTGTTCCCATTCCATCCCTGTTTCTACCCCTTCTCTATTTCTGCCCCTTCTCTGTTTGTTTCTACTATTTCAGTTCCCACTCTTTCCCTGTTTCCACTCTTGGGTCCTTCCTGTGGACTTGTTTTTGCAAGATCATTAAAGCCAGACCTGTTATTTATCTCCAAAAAGGCAGACTGATGTACATTTTATCTTATCTCCAAAGTCTCCTTGACATTTATGCAGCTTGAGCCTTCTGAATGTGCCTAGCATTACTGAAAGAACAGCTGCTTCTCCCACTTCAGCACAAGTAATGGAGTTTTTTTATAAGTAATTCAGCATGCTTTATGACCTTGAAGAAACTTTTTAGAACTCTATTTTGTTTTTGAGTAGCTGACATGATCCTTGGTAGGCTTTACTAAGAGCTTCTATGTCATGCAATTAAACTCTGTGAATATGTCCTATCATAATCCCATTCTGGGTATATGTTGTCAACTATTATGAAAATGTAACTTATCCCCTGGTATATTTAATTCAGATTTAAGTCATTATGTGTATGTGTGTGTGTGAGACATATATGTGTGTGTGTTTGTGTGTGTATATGTATATACATACATATATGTGTATATGTATGCATATAATATTTAAGTCATATGTGCATATTTAAATATATATTAAATATTGGTTTTATATATATATATATATATATATGCACACACATGCACACAAGCACATACTCTCTCTCTCTCACACACACACACAAATATACACACTCACAAATAGGCATTACCAATTAAGTAAAAGTTTGCTCTGACTTATTTCCCTCCAAAGATTCTCAGATTTTTAAACTGGAACAGGCTGCAGGCATGATTTCACCTACATTACTGTACAATTTCATAATCACCAGCACTGTGGTCAGCAGTCCAAAGGCAGCTGCTGAGACTCTTAACAGAATACTTAGAAAGTAAGATATAGGGCATAAGGTACAAAGAATGTCACAAAAGGATGAAATCTAACTAGGTGCAATTGTTTTCATTTCTAAAAAATTCATGAAGAGTATCATTTAACAGATCTGACTGTATTAAAGTCCTGTGAATAATTAATGTCATCCAGCAAACTTTTATTGAGTTCCACTGTCATTCCTGTACCCGGGGGTGGGGGTGAGGGGTGTTAGTAGATGCAGACCTTCCTCTTATGGAAGGCCAACTAGCTGGGGAGACGTTCTCTAACAATGTGCACTGCACCAACCAGAGCCATGAGAACAGGGGAGGGCATAAGTGAAACCAGTTTTTCTAGGACATTGGTACAGATCACACACACACACACACACACACACACACACACACACACGCGCGCGCACACACGCACAAACGTGCGCGGAAGAGATCATTGATGGTGTTCATTGTGAATCTCTGTACATGTCCAGAGGGAGCTGTCCTTGTCAGTTTTATAACTTGACACAAGCTAGAGTTATCTGAGTCAAGGAAACGACAATTGAGAGCATGCCTCCGTAAGATTAGCTTTTAGGTAGGTGTGTGGGCATGAGTTCTTAATTAATGACTGATGTGGGAGAGCCCAACTCACTCACTGTGAATGGTTTCAGCCCCAGAGCAGGTGGTCCTAGATGGTATAAGAAAGCAAGATGTGCAAACCATGAGGAGCAAGCCAGTAGCTAGCATCCTTCCATGGCCTTCAGTTCCTGTGCCCAGGTTCCTGCCCTGCTTGGATTGCTGCCTTGACATCTCTCAGTGATAGGCTATTAGCTGGACGTGTAAGTGAGGTAAACCCTTCCTTACAGGTTGCTTTTGGTCATGGTGTTTCAGAAACCCTGAGACAGGAGGCTTTGGTGGAATGCGTATGTAATGTTAAAAGATTAGTAATAATTTTCCAGGTTATATTGTGAGTAGGAACATCCTAGACCCTAGACATGTAAATTATAGGAGGTCAGCCTCAGGGGAGGAAGTTTAGACCTAAAATCAGCTGGAATCTCTTTCCTCTTCCTTCCATCATCTTGAGAAGCCAGGCTTACTTTGCTGTAGTCTACCCCAGAGAGGGTCTCCTTCACAAGAAACCTTCAAAAGTTAACAGAGAGGTTTCCTCAGCTCTTTGTGGAATACCCTGCAGCTTCTGCATTGATTAATAACATTGACTATTTTATACAGTCCCCAAGTAATCTCTTTTCCTCATCTGCCTAATTAATAATGGATAAGAGGCACTCTATATATTTTAGTTAATCAGTGTCCAGTGTGCAGGATGGCACAAAAGTATCCACACAAATTTACAATCTTCTAAGAGCATGCATGAATTCTTAATAAATAAAAAAGGAACAATAATGACTTTCAGTGGCATGTGTTCCACGAACAGCAATTCAGACACCATCGCAAGCTCCAGGAATATGTCTGTTCATCTCTCCATCTGTGTCCATAAGATGCTGTGATATTTTTGCATTGATTATGGCATTTCATTCCCATAAATATTATTATCCTCCAGGGAAAAATGGACCTTGAAGAGGTTAAGTTGCCAGGCCCTAGCAGAACAAGGACTGACCCCACCAGTGTCCATCTTTACCTAACGACTGCTCAACACTCAATTTCACAAACATTCACCTTCAACAGAAATGTGCTGGTAAAGAGAACTGTGGTGTACTTTGAAAATGGAAGTGCCACTTTGCACAAACAATTCAGTAGATACACGTGACATCAGAACCTTCTATTCGCTTATACATCTGTCTTCCGTAGCACAAGGAGAACTCTGCTCCTTTCTTGAGTGAAATGAGGGGAAATGAACAAAGGAATTTCAGTCCTGTTCCCAATGTCTTCTCTTTCCCCTTACATTTAATCCTTTGTATGCATGTATGTGCGCACATGTGTGTGTGTGTGTGTGTGTGTGCATTCTCTCTCTCTCTCTCTCTCTCTCTCTCTCTCTCTCTCTCTCTCGCTCGCTCGCTCTCACTCTCTCTCTCTCTCTAAATGCATGACACAAGTATAAAAGTGCCTACAGAAGTCAGATGAAAATGTCAGATCCCCTGGAGCTATAGTTACAGGCAGTTATGAGCTGCCAGATGTAGGTGCTGGGACTGAACTCAGGTCCTGTGGAAGACCAGCAAATGTTCTTAACTGCTTAGTCATGTCTCCAAACCCACATTCCATTTTAATATACTCATCTGCTCCCTGTTTCTCCTTTCCTTCCTTTCTTGTTCTGAATATCAAACCCAGAGTTTCACACATACAGAAAAGCACTTCAGCTCATCCCAAGGTTATCAAGATAAATTTCCATGTTACTATGTTCGTGTTACATTGTCTGTCTTTAAGAATGTAGGCATCAATTTCTTTAGAAAAACCAATTTTTATTAGATATTTTCTTCATTTACATTTCAAATGCTATCCCGAAAGTCCCCACCGCTCTGCTCCTCAACCCACCCACTCCTGCTTCCTGGCCTTGGCATTCCCTTGTACTTGGGCAGCATAGTCTAATGGAAGGGTCAATCTTCAAATGTTTCCTATATGAATACTAGCAGATCCAGTGTCATTCATTTAAAAGAGAATCTAAATTATTCCGTGTGTAAACCATGTGGTTTGCAGGCATGTCTGTATGCTGTAAACCACGTGGTTTGTGGGCATGCCTGTGTTCCTGCCTGAATTCTGGACTCCCCACCCTAGTGCATGCCTTTCCTTACTCTACTGCACAGTGTCTCCTATAGCTTTATGGTAAGTCTTGGTATCTAAAAGTGTAAACTGTCTGCCTTTGCAATTTATTTCAAAACCATTTTCATTATTCTTGATCCTTTGTGTTTCTACATACATTTTTAGAATCAAATTTTCAATTTTCCTGAAAACGTTTAACATCTGCCCCCACCCTCCATCCATGTCCTTTGGCAGAGCCTCTGATTCTTTCTGTAAGGTTTCATAGGTCTGTTTATGGAAATCTCACACATGTCTGTTTAAGTTTCTCCCTAAGGATTTGCTGTTTGGAGAATGTTAGTTAATAAAAACAAACAAACAAACAAAAAACAAAACAAAAAATAGGCAAATGACTTATGCCATTTTAAGAGACCAGAATATGAACAAGATCAATTTTTAAATAAATGAAAAACTCAGTTATAAACAGTAATGTTCCTGAGCCTGTATCCAATTGCTTTGTTAAATTTACTTAACAGTCCAGTTCCATCAGCAAATAATTGGGGATTTTCTGTGCGAGAACCAGCAGCAGCAAACACGGGGAGTTCGTGGCTCCTTTCATCTTTGACTACCTGCCTGGTCACAGTGGAGGTCCATCTCTGCAATGCAGGTTCAGGTGGCTCCATGGTCACTCACATCTCTCAGACCTTAAGGTAACTATGGAAGTCCAAGTGAGACACTTGCTTGTCTCTCACAATCTGCTAACATTCTTCTTACAATCAGGCGATAAGTTTCATCCGATGTTTTTACTTTACTGGTCTGATCAGAATCTCTCCACTCTCATTTATAAGCTATTGAACTGCAGCCAGTGATGCTTTCAAATATCAACCCAACATTTCACCAAAACCTCATTTTTCTTGGAGTATTTTATTTCTATGTATTCATGGAATGAATGTCTGAAAACATTTTAATATTTTATTTTCCCTCCCCCCCCCTCTCTCTCTCTCTCTCTCTCTGTGTGTGTGTGTGTGTGTGTGTGTGTGTGTGTGTGAATCTTTATGTATCTTTTTAATGACATAGTTTTGGACCTTAATTTTTCTTGTAATGGTCTTAGTTTCATTATAAGGTATATTCAAGTTTTTTCCTTCTGCTTTTGGTCCTTGAATATGTGAGTGGTAAGCTAGTCTTATTTAGGAGTGATTCATTAGTAAGATCATCCGGTTCTGGAGTGTCATACTTTTGAAAGTTACATTTTTCCAAAGCGTTTATTCATCTGGCCTGTTTTAATAGAAATACACTGCTGTAAAGTGGCCTAGGAGAGTCTCTAACTTTATCCTTCCTGCTGTCACAGATTTCTTACTCTTTTTTTAAATATCTTTATTAGCATACACTAATTATATGTGATAATAGGTGCATACTCTGTATAAGAAATGCCCCAAGTGATCCACGCATTTGAATGAGTGGTGCCCAATTAGTGGCACTGTTTGGGGGGGGGGGGGTAGGTGATGTGGCCTTGCTAGAGAAGAATGTGCCTGGAGGCCGGCTTTGAGAGTAAAGGCGTTGCCTACTTGCTTTCTGCCCTCTGCTCTGTGTTTTTGCTGAAGGTCTGAGCTCTCAGCCTTCTGCTTCCACTGCTGCTCAAGACCACGCATGCTGTCGCAACCAGTATGGACTCTAACCCTGTGTAACCAGAACCCAAACCAAACTCTCTCTCTTCTAAAAGTCGCCCTGGTCATGGTGTTTTATTATAGATGTGGAAAAGCACCTGATGCCATAGGTTCCATTACAAAATTTTCAGGCATGCCTTTGAAACCCTGGAATTGAATTTTGCATATGGTAAGAGATAAATATTGGTATTCTTCTACATGTTGGCGTCCAGTGTTTTTCAGCTTCCTTTGTTGAAGATGCTGTTTTCATGAATGATGGAGAGACATGGTCCCCATCGCTTTTGACAGTTGGTGACTACTAGGGAAGAAAGAGTGAGTTTTCTTTGGGAGCTTGGTCAGGATTGTTTTGACTATCTAGGGATTTTTTGTTTATTGGTTTCCATGACAATTTTAGCATTTTCTTCTATATTTCTATGAAGTATGGTGTTGGACTTTGATTGGAGAAGGCACAGAATCTATAGATTGATTTTGGCACAATGGCCATTTTCCCAATATTAAGCTTCTAGTCCCTGAGCATCAGAGGTCTCTCCATATCCTTGTGTCTTCCTCATGCTCCTTGCCAGCGTTTTCAATGTTTCATGATAGAGATCTTTCACATGTTTGGTTATGTTTATTCCAATTTTTATTTGTTTGTGTTTTGTTGTTGTTGCTGCTGAGTCAACTGTTAATGGAATGGTTTCCCTGATTCTTGTTTAGTATGTCCGTTATTGATATAGAGGAAAACTGCTGATTTTCATGAGTTAACCTTATATCCGGAAGCTTTAATGAAATTGTTTATCAGCTCCCTGAGTATTGTGGCAGAGTATTTAGTGTCTCTTTGTAAAGATGCACATCATATGCTTCTGACTTGGATATGTTTTATTTTTCTGTCTTGTCTTATTGCTTTAGCTAAGGTGTCAAACATTATATACCAAATAGAGCTAGGGAGAAAATACTCTCGTCTTCTTGCTCTTAGAGAAAATGCTTTAGAAATTTTTTTCATTTTTTATAATGTTGCTTTGATTTTCATTATATATATATATATATGTATGAAATGATTGAGTGATTTCTGTTCTCAAGTCCATTTATGAGATATACTAGTTATTGATTCACTTATATTGAACCATCCCTGCATTTCTGCAATGAAGCTAAGCGTCATCATGATGAATGAACTTTTCTATATTCTTTAATTCCATTTCTATTCATTATATTGATAATTCTTATGTAGATGTTTGTCATAGAGATTTGTCTGTAGTTTTCTATTTTTGTTCTTTCTGGTTTGAGTAGCAGAGTAATAATGACTTTCAAATGAACTTGAAAAGTATTCTTTTCTTTTCCATTTTAAGGAATAGTTTGAGAAAGATTCAATTATTTCATCTTTATGGCCGGATTCAATGACTCCTTGGAACAAGACATTTTTGTTTATCTCATTTGTTTTATCTTTGGTGGGTCATTTGGGTCTAGAAAAATCACTAAACAATCTTTATATTTTCAGATTTAATGGAACACACATTTTTTTAAAAGTATGCCTTCATGGCTTTCTGAATTTAATTTATATCTGTTTTAAATGCTCATTTTTCATCTCTGGTGTTACTAATCCATGTCTTTCCTCTTCCTTTTGATTGATCCTGCCGAGATTACCAATCTTGTTTATCTTTAACTCCTGTGATTGTTTTAAAATTTCATTAATTTCTGCCTAATCTTAAGCATCTTCTTAGATTTATAGCTTTGATGTTTGGATTGTTCTTATTTTTTCCAAGAGACTAAGGTACAACATTTAATTATTTGAGACCTTTTGGTGTTTAATGTAGGCACTTATGTTTAATGTAGCTATGACCTGAGAGTTTCTTTTATAGTATTAGTATATTGTATCTTCATTTTTAAAATTTATTCCTTTTTTTGAGATTAGTTTAATTCCAAAATACCCCCTTCCCTTCCCTCTCCCCAAACCCTCCCATACACCCCTCCTTATTCTCTTTGGAGTTTATGACCTCTGTTTTCATTAATTATTGTTACATATGTTTGGATATGCGTATTCATAAGCATACACATTCCTAAGTACATAAGCATAGCCTGCTCCGTCCCTATAGTGTTATTTGTATGCATGCTTTCAGGGCTGAGTACTTGGTATTGGATAACCAAGTGGCATGCTGTTCCCTGGGGGAAAGTAGTACTCTTGCTCTAAGTATTCCTTAGTTGCCTGAACTTCTTTGTATAAGGTTAAAGTTGTGTGGGCTTTGGGCATGTGTACTGGTTAATTTTGTGTCAACTTGACACAAGCTGGAGTTATCACAGAGAGAGGAGCTTCAGTTGGGGAAATGCCTCCATGAGATTCAGCTGCAAGGCATTTTCTCAATCAGTGATCAAGGGGGGAGGTCCCCTTGTGGGTGGTGCCATCCCTGGGCAGGTAGTCTTGGTTCTATAAGAGAGCAGACTGAGCAAGCCAGGGGAAGCAAGCCAGCAAAGAACATCCCTCCATGGCCTCTGCATCAGCTCCTGCTTTCTGACCTGCTTGAGTTCCAGTACTGCATCCTTTGGTGATCAACAGCAGTATGGAAATGTAAGCCAAATAAACCCTTTCCTCCCCAACTTGCTTCTTAGTCATGATGTTGTGCAGGAATAGAAACCCTGACTAAGACAACATGTCTATTGGTGTCATCCTGGTTCAGCTCATGTCAGGTAATCAAGCTGGTATGAATTTATGAATGGAGCTTCTGACATCACTAGGAGGCATGACCTCATAGCAAACTTTTGGACCTTCTGTCTCTTACAGCCTTTCCACCTACCTCTTTTGAAATGTTCCCTGAGCCTTAGGTGTATGAGTTGAATTGCTTGTATTAATTTTTAATCAGCTCGAGACGATTTTGTTTGTTTTCTTGTTTGCTTTTTAATTCGATTCTTCGGTGGTACATCCGTTATTTGGTAATGTGTTGTTTAATCTCCATGGGTTTGAAAATTTCCTGTTCTTTCTCTTGCTGATGATTTCTAGCTTTATCCCATGATAAAAACAGAATATGAGCAATTATTTGAATTTTCCTGTACTTATTGAGACTTGCTTTGTGTGTTAATATGCCATTTATTTTAGAGGAAGTTCCATGGGCTGTTGAGCAGAATGTGTATTCTGTGGTATTTGAATAGAATATTTTGTAGATGCCTATAAAGTCATTTTCATTTATGAAGTAATTTAGCTCCTGTTACTCTGGGTTTTTTGTTTTGTTTTGTTGTTGTTAGTATGATTATTTCATTGATGAAAGTAAGGTATTAATATCAACTGTTATTACCAGGTAATAGTTAATCTAAAACTTTGTATCTAGTAACCTTAGGTTTACAAATTGGGTGTATTGCCTACATGTTCATAATTATAATAGCCTTATAATGAATTGATGCTTTAAATAGTATGCTATATCCCAGATTTGACATATATTTTGTCAGATATTAAAGTAATGATACCTGCATATTACATAGTTTGATTTGCATGAGATAATCTTAGAATGTTGTGTTGCCTCCTGATGCCATGCTTCCAGACAGATGTCCACTCCCAAGTCTGTGGTGTTCTCTTTACATTTTTGTCTCTGTGATAAGATGCCATGTCCAAGACAGTTTATAGAAGGAAGCGTTTATTTGAGCTTACGGTTACCTAGGGTGAGTCCATGACCATCCCAGTAGCAGACAGAGAGGCATGGTGCTCTTGCAGAAGCTGAAAACTTACTTCTGATCCATTGGAGACACAGAGGAAAAAGTTAACTGGAAACAGTGTGAACTCCTGAAGCATCAAATTCCACTCCCAGTAATGTACCTCCTCCAACAAGGCCACAGCTCCCAGTCCTTCCCAAACAGTTCCACTGACTGGGAACTAAGTACTCAGATATATGACCATATAGGGGCCAATTTTATTCAAACTACCACAGTGAGAGTCCATTTTTGCTGCTGTAAGCCACCCAGCTTCTGATAATTTTTAATGGTGGATTTCAAATTAATTCAGTACAGGGTCCACTAACTTTGTTATACATGTAGCCCTCAGGTTGCCTTTTGTTAGATAAGCACCTGCTTTGCTTGAGCTGTCAAGGACAATGATGATGGTGGTGCCCTGACTAATAACTGGACAGAACTTGAGTGTAGAGTAGAATGTTTTAAAGGCATTGCACATGGGAAACACTCTGTCCTATTGCCAATTAGATGTCTACATCTCTATTTCATAGATTTGGAAGCTGAATCTCAGCGAAGTTAGGTGACATATTCAGGACCTTAAAATAATGACTTGGAATAGACAAGGAGCAGAAGTCAGGTTTTTCTGCCCATCTTTTCAATGAGCATATTTCTTAGTGAAACTGCTGTCTGCATTTAGCAGTGTTCATGACTTAGAAATAGTCATTTCCATTTCTTGAAAAATATCACAAATAGCCTAATAGTAGTCAATTTTCTCTCCATTGTTAAAGAGCCAGAGAAATATTAGCCATCTAATGAGACTAAAGACTCAGAAATGCAAATGCCTACACTGAGTCAATTCTTCAGTGCTTCCAGGGGAGCTAGTCTGTCAATTAGTCCAAATGAGTAAAATCAAACTTAGAAGCCTTGAGTATATACCATGCACTAATGAATAATTCCCCCTTAATGTACTTAAATTTGAGCTCAGGGATCACTCTGGGCCTCCGAACATTACATTACCTAAAAGTAAAGGACATAAAAGTTGTCATTACTTACTTTGTACTTAAGCTGATTAAAAAATGAGATACAAGTATCAACCCGATCAGAAAGGAGAAGTCATTTCCAAATCCATTTGTTCTTTGAAGACGTGGTGATATCCATTGTTCTTTCTGGAGTTTTCCCTAAGTAGTATGAAGTCTCAAGGCAAAGGTTCATGTTACTTGTTTCTGCTTTATCTATCCATTTATGAAGAGCTTGAATGACTGTTCACACTAATTTTCAGGCACAGGATGTATTTGCTTTAAGCATTTTACAATGCAGAATAGCAGTGAGTTATTTAAGTAGTACATAACAGTAAACAAAAATATTTTTGAAATTAATGCCAACCATAAAGATTTTTTATACTTAGTATAAACTAAAATCAGCTTAAAAGCCCTAGAATTGGTACTCTCTGGAAAACAAAACAAAACAAAACAAAACAAAACAAAACAAAACAAAAAAGCGAACAACCAACAAGCATCTTTAAACACTAAAAATATAAATATTTTCTGTGGACTTTTCGATGTAGTTTACTATTACTAACCAAGAATCCTACTATTTAAGGAGCTCCGGACTTTAGTATTCTGCTTTATTTAAGAAATTCACTGATACACAGTAAATTTTGGCAGCTGTTTTGCTCTTTCATTTACATTATTTTTTTACTATATATTCCTTACCTAAGGACACTTAATAACCACTATCTTATATATGAAGTTTAGGTCTTCTGTAAGCTTAAAAATGAAAACATATGAGGCACATGTTCATTTGTGTGTGTGTCTGTGTGTGTGTATTCTAGAATTACCAAAGACTCCTGATGATCTTCAGTTCATTCATCTCCTTCCTGCTTCCTTCTTTGTAGGACTTATAATCATTATTTTGTGTCCCTTGAAATCGATATGAATTGTGAGTGCCTTCTAGTGATACTAAGCTGATGACTTAATGTCTTAGAATCACTTCTGGCCTTCACCAAATCTCACGTTCTTTGTGATACAGCATTGTGTGGGCATTCCATATCAGTTACAATGGGTGAAGGGCCACTCATTAACGAACTTGGTTCAGAGATGTGTCAGGTCTTCCTCTTACTCCTTATGTAGCCTTGAACAAGTTTAAATACTATTATTAAGCAAGCCTATTGAGATACAAGTTAGCAGAAATAACAAGAGTATACTTTATGTGCACAGTTTGATGGGTTTGATATGCCTGGATATCATGGGACCACCAGTTCAGTTAACAGCCAAAACATGTTCAGAACCACCAGCGGCTTTTCCCCATCAATACCCTTACCTAAACCTAGCCACCATTGCTTAGCTTGCTTGTTGTCAGAATTAAATGGGATAGTATGTGTTCTTTTCTGCTTAGCTTACTTTTCTCAACACAATGCTTTTGAGATTCATTCACATGGTTGCATGGATTGGCAGCTCCTTCTTTGCCTGTGGTTTTTGAACAAAGCATGCCTCTGTTGAGCATCGCCATCCCTATTGGAAATGTGACGGGCTGTAACATGCATGGCGACCCTCCCATCAGCTCCAATGTTCTTCACTTGTATGAGTTGAAGTTTTCATTATTTAACTTTTATAGTTTTTCATCAAGAAAATGGTTATAAAATATTTCTTTTGTTTTGTTTGTTATTGTTTTTTCGAGACAGGGTTTCTCTGTGTAGCCCTGGCTGTCCTGGAACTCACTCTGTAGACCAGGCTGGCCTCGAACTGAGAAATCTGCCTGCCTCTGCCTCCGGAGTGCTGGGATTAAAGGCGTACGCCACCATGCCCGGCTGATAAAATATTTCTTTTCTGCATTTTTTTGTCTACTCCTGGGTAGTGCAACAGCTAACCAAACCCCTAAATGAATTAAGTTGACCATCAGAATATAAGGCAGGGCATTTCCTTTGGCTTTAACCAAAGACAGAAGGTTAGAGCTTGTTCAGGTAGAAAGTAAAGGATAAAACTCATTATAATTTCATTCTATGTCATATTCCAGCAACCAGGCTCCAATGGCTACTCAAGAAAATGGTTTGAGTAAGATCAACTCAGGAAGATTCTCAAGGAGACTATTTTTGCTTGAACACTAAACTACTAGACTCTCATGTATTCTGTGCCTTCTGAAAAAAAAATCATATCCCATTCTGATCTATTTTCTGCAAATATATATGTGTAATTATTATATTAATCAACTTTTAATGTTTAAAGACATTGAAGTTTTAACTACCCACACTGAGACATTACATAGATATTAAAATATCTCTCAATCTCCAGATATCCATGTAGCTAAAAATAAACAGTCATTTTGAAAAGAAATAGTATGTGTGTTTATAGATGATTAGCTGCAATTGACATTTATAAAACTTTTTTAGGGAATTCAATTTGGTCAGCATTTGTCTATTCTCTTAAAGTTTATCATGAACCATCATGATCTGTAACTTTAATTAAATCAATGAGAGATGTTGGCTTTCTAGTCAGACTCTATTGGAAATACAGGAGAGAAGGTGACCAGGTGGGTCATGTCCCTGTTGAAGGGATGGAACGCATTCTTTTCCTTTGGAGTATGGCGGAGATAACATTTTGTCCTTTTAGGCTGATGTTTTCATGATGTATATAGGATGAGTGTGTGAGTGATTAGATGAACCAGCCCCTTATTTCAATTCTGACCAATGACCAAAAATCTACTGAGCACTGACCAAGTGGCTCGGACAGTAGAGCAGGTACTAAGAGAAGCACATGGCCATGAAGATAACAATGCCTCTCCCCTTACCTATCATCAAGCTTGAGTTACACACAAGAATCTGAGTACCAGCATAAGCAGGCATAATGTCACACAAGCACACGAGATGCACAGTGCTGATGGGATCTGGATGAAGGAGTGGCTGCTTAGATTGGAGCTTTTAACTATGGTTGTAGTAGAGTGACTCAGCAAAGAGCCGCATCTTGAGGAATGGGTGGATAGATGTTGGGGTAATCTGAGGTAATCTTCAGATTTGTGGCTTCCACAGTTTGCAGCCCATCCACATATTGATTTGTCCACTGATTCTCTTGCTCCAGGATGGGGCTCTGGGTTCTCATGAAGGACATACAGCCCACTCACAGTGAAGAACCTCAACTAACATCAACAGGCTGCAGGACAGCAGGACTGACCTGGGCTGGCACCAAAGTGGCCCATTCTGAAATTCCTGTTGTCTTGGACTTTATTTTATACAATAGTTTCAAATTTTGAATTTTATATTCTGTACCATACTGAAGAATAATTCCTGTGACCAGTGGTGAGGCTCAGGGGCAGAGCACTTGCCTGGCATTTGGGATGATTTGTAGATCCTCGGGACTGCCAAAGGGAAGAAATGTACTCAGAATGGTCTCACTCTGCTCTTTGTAACCTGGTTTCTTCCTCTCTTGACCTTCGACCTTACTCAACAATTTGATTGTCAGCTTTACAGGCCTGTGAGATGGCTCAGAGTGTGAGTGCTGGTGGCACCAGCCCTGACTTGGGTGTGTTTCTTGTCATCATCCCTCTAAAGCTGGTAGAAGAAAATGCCACATGTCTCTGACATATACACAGGTGCTATGGCATGAGTTCTCTCTCTCTCTCTCTCTCTCTCTCTCTCTCTCTCTCACACATACACACACACACACACACACACACACACAGAGACAGACAGACAGACAGAGACACAGAGACAGAGACACAGAGACAGAGAGGGGGAGGATAAATACATTTCAGCTTATTAATTTCCTTAAAAATCCTACTTATTCAATCATCTACAATTAGCAAGTTACCCTACAGACACTATGGATATAGCCTCAAAACTAAAAAAGATGGAGTTGAGCCTGTTCTTTGCTGAACAGCAGTCTTTCGTTAGTCTGGAAGATTCTTGATGGAGCTTCTTTATCTTTCTGATTCCAAGCAGCTCTCTTTCCTCATTTTCAATTTTTATTCCGCCATTAAAACTATATCCTCTCTCTACTTGACGATTTTAAAGGCAAGATTGCTATTAGGTTTTGGATCATATCGACTGGTTAATCTAACTGCATGCATCTGGAAATGCTGTGTTTTCTCAGGATTAGAAGAGGTTTGATTATTTATTTATTTATTTATTTTGTTTAAGAACAAAGGGAAAAAAAGTCCTAGATGAGAGTAATGCTGCTAATGTTAACTCTTGTTATTCATTATAGTTTAGAAATTGCCACTGTGAAGAATTTTTTTCTTCTTCGAGCTAATACCTAGCACATTATACATCATGATAAGGAAAGTCAGGTGTAGTTAGAATCTAGTCCTTAGTCCGTATCAACTTACAAAAGTGTCTTAACTTATATATACCTATCTCACCCTCAACTGTCTGTAATAGGAAAGAGAAAACGTTCATTTTTTTTTTCTAAAGCTTTTTGAGTTACAGAAAAATCTCTTGTCAACTTCATGCTGCGTAGTCAAATCAAAATCAAAATCTATAATGTTAGCTTTCAGAAATGTTGGTGAATTTTCAAGCCCCAGGACACAATTAATTCAGCGTTGTATCCACAGCCTCTGGTGCTATTGTATTCTCCAGAGAACTTCTGTCTTCCCCTTCCTTATGTAATCACCCTTTCTTCAAAAGCTGCCCAGCAGGATGGCGTGTGACTTTATTCCTTTATTTGCAAAAACCATCACCACTGAACTTATTTCTGTCCTAACAGGAAGATCTTAGGAATGCCTTGAATAGGTAACTTAAAAACTCTGATTTTATTTCCTTGATAATGGATGAAGTTCAAATAATAAATCCAATGTTCTGATTTTTTTTTTCTGGGGTAAAAGAAAAATATGCCCAGGAGAAGGCTCGGATTTTTATAAGCAGCTGGCTTATTACATTAGGATCCAGTTGTCCTGGAGTGTCTATGGGCATGTTAAGTCTCTGTGGAGATGGGTCTCATTTAAAATATCTAGTTTTGGGTCAACACAGCTTGTGTTCCAGGAAGCTGAGGTATGGGTCTTTCAGATTTTCCAGGAGCTTCCATAAAAGGTTTCAAAAGCAACCATACAGCTTTCTATTAGTCTTAGAACTAGGTACCCTAAACTTGGTATCCCATGCCATATAGAAATCCAGGGAGCAGAGCTGTGCTTCCCTTGGAACGGAGACTAGAGATAGATGATCCGAGATAGAAACCTATCTCAGGGCACTGGAATCCCCTCCAAGGCGAGACAAGAAGCACGCATATTCATCTGCCAGCCATAGGAAAACAACAACACAGGTTTCTCAAGGTTTGCTCCCAATTTTCCTTGTCTGTACACGTGGGGAAAACAGCTTTGAAAGAAAACCTAATTCAGTCTTGAGGACCTTACTGGTCACCCTATGGGCACAAAGTACTATGGTGAATTTAGAGACTTGTTTCTGTGGCTAAATGGTCTTTAGATTTTCAGTGAGAGAGCACTATGCAAATAACTTCAGAACACCCATTGGCTGCTACTCTGTCCATTAAATGACCTACCTACTACAGACTGAACACTAAGTCACATCAAAGAACGAAAGATCCATACTCTGTGCTCGCTGTCCTCAGGTTCTGTGTTCAGGCCATTGTTTAAATTTCCAAGCACTGTGTCAAAAGGAAGTTTTCCGGTTCTTGAGAACACTAGAACTGCAGCAGAGCACACTGCTGGCCTCACAGGAGAGCAATTGGTTGTCAAGCTGTCTGAGCTGTTGCTATGGAAGAGTCACTGAACTGACTGAGAGTCATTATGTACCTACTGTGTACAAAAATATGACATTATCCCTAAAAAGATAGGTTCTAGATGAGGGAGCTCCTGGAGCCTGGGATCAGAAACAAGAAGCAGGGGAGGGAAGCAGGTTCAGGGTAGAAAGTGGTATTAGCTGTGGAGCAGATATTGGCACTGAGACAGTGCTGTAGTTTTGTTCCTAGAAAAATCACTGAAGTCTGACTTCAAAGCCTTCTCCAAAAGCCATTACTTCCTTCACTCGTAAATTCCTATTTTCTGGGATAGTCCTTGAAAGCCTCTCATTGTTTATGCATGAGGACTTAAATTGCAACACCTGATAGGATACTTCATGGTTAAGAAACCTGCCCGACCAACTCCATTAAGAATAGGTGACATTTGTGATCAAAGAATGACGATTAGAGACGATCTGTCAGTTTCCTGTTGAAAAATCGCTTTAATTATTCGTTCTCCTTTATGCGAATAACGCTTTCTCTAGCTTCATTTAAGGGACAGGTAAATGTTCATGTAAGATAGTTTATAGACGAAGGAGTAGAACTGGCCAGCACCCAACAGTCTAACTAGAGCTGTTTCGTGGCTTTAGAGTGGGGCCTTTGCTCCCCATGTGGGCTTTTTTCCCTTGAAGAACATTTATTCTTGATCTTTTCATTAAAATATCTCATCCTGTGCCCACCATGGATGTTCTATAATTATCAGTCTTTCTCTCCTTAACTGTTTAATTAGGGTAGAGGCCAGCAGTCTATTTGATTATTAAAGTCATGGATAGCATTCCTGAATGGTCTTGTGATTTTTGACATCATTATTGGAGGATTTAACTCACAGTAGCCCCGAGTTTGCCTCTAACACAATTTCAGCGGATTACTTTCTTCTCTTGAAGTGATAGCCTTGTCCTCATATATACCTGCTGGGTAACTGTCAAAAGTATATCCACAGAGGGGAAAATGTGCCTTTGTCTACTTTCCCCCAGAAATCCCAGCCAAGGATAAGTTGCATTGTGACTTATGCAAATGACAAATACTGGAAGATAGTGAGAGGAAGAGGTTGAAGATGGAAACATAAGTCTGTCAGTAGATGTGGTAGAGATGCTGGAAAGAGGCTGAGCTCGAAGCACATTTTCTAGACCTTCACCATCTTAGCTGTATGTGTTAGATGTTTTCAAGTTGGATGTCCATGAAAATGTCAAGGCATCAGTGGATAAACTGAACTCATGGACCACCCCTGTGTCACATGCTAGGCTCATCTGGGAAGAGAAACATCAACGGAGAAAGCACAAGCCAGTGGGGCATTTTCTTGGTGAATGCTTGACTTGCAAGGGCCTGGCTTATAACAGGTTGTGCCATATCTCAACAGTTACCTTGGGTTGTACAAGAAAGTGAGTGGACTGAGAAAGCCATGTGTAGCAAGTTAATAAACAGCACTCCTCCTTGGGTTCTGTATCAGCTCCTATGGCCAGGTTTCTGCCCCATCTGGGTTCATCCCCTGACATCCCTCAGTAATGGACTAAGTTATAAGCTGAATTAAATCCTTTCCTGCCAAATTATTTTTGGTCATTTTTTTTTTAAACACAGCAACAGAAACCTAAGACAAAGTAGTTTTGTTATCATATCTGTGTAGACATTGGCATTGACCTCTAAGTTTAAGTGCACCTGAGATAACCAGTGGAGAGGACCACTGAGCATCCATTTACTGCTAGGATGAAGGTTGATAGCTGCCCCCTTGGGCATTTGAATATCGAAGGTGGAGCAAAAGCTGGGGGGTAGCAGAAACTCTTCTTTCCACAATCCTTCACACTCCAACACCCTGAATTCTAGACTACTTCTCAACTTCACAGAACAGCTTCCTATAAGGAAAAAACCAACACAGTATAATAAATCATGTCCTTATTCTCTGCCCTCAAATGGGCTGCTCTAAAAAGAGAGCTGGAGGTAGACAGAAATAAATTACCTCACGCAGAATCATGCACAAGGGATAGAGTCCTGAGGCATAGTGCCAACTCTAAAGTCCAATTTAGACAATTTGCTTTTTATTTGATGTTATTTTCATTATTATTTTTATTTTTTGAGATTATAATATATCATCCCCCCTTCTATTCCTTCCCTTAAAACCCTTTTGTATACTGCTCCTTGAACATTATCAAACTTAAGGTTTTATTTTTCATTGTTGTTGCATATATATGTATATATGTGCAATATATTGTATATATGTGTGTGGTGTATGTGATATATATATATATATATATATATATATAGTCAAGTAGGAAGATCATTGTCCAATAAGGGTGCCTATCCATTTGGCCAGGGAGAAACTGATTGAGACTATATGGGTCATGTTGCAATGGTCACAACAGCTGGGATATATATATATATATATATATATATATATATATATATGCAATAACAATGAAAGAATATAAACATATATGCATATATATGCAACAACAGTGAAAGAATATAAACATATTCTTTCATATAAATCTGCCCAGTCTATATAATGTTATTCATAGTTACATCTTCACCATTATATATTGGATAATCAACTGGCATTCTCTTTCCTAAGGATCCTAAGGAAGACTCTCATGCTCTTAGCTTTCCTCAGTTGCCTATAGTTCTTTGTATAGTGTTAAGCCCTCTTGGTTCTTCCTCATCCACATTAACAAGTCTCTCATTGTTGTCCTTGTTCACTTCATGGTTAGGTACTTGTGTTAGTGAAACTTTATGGGTAATGCTTTTGAAATTCCTAGAAGACAGTCTCATAGCAAACTCCCCAATCTTCTGGCTCTTAGAGTCCTTTAGCTCCACTTACACAATGCTCCCTTAGCTCCCGTTTACAGATGTATCAGTTGGGACTGGGATCCACATCTTATGCATTTTCTTACAAGTAGTACTAAACACTGAATTGCCACCATTGCCTTTGAATTTAGACAGTGGGTGTAGCTGGGTTTTCAAGCATGTCCTTCCTCTGTCACTTAATTCTTGAGAATGAATCAACTCAAGCATGCTCATATACTTACTATAGTTCCATATAATTATAGATTTTTGTAAGAATGTAGCAAAATTAAAGAGTGATTCTTCAGGAAAAGAAGCCTTATAGATAAATGAGGAGAAGGAATTAATAGTATAATAATTGAAGAACATTTAAATGTCGATACACAAAAGTTGTTTACATAAGAATTTAGGAACTATGAGGAGGGCGAAAGTATAGCTGGGGACCTGAGAACAGATGCTAAGATGAGATTAACCTAAGCAAGGCACCAAGTAGGAACTGGGTTTGAGAAACATGCACTTAAGAAGTCTAGAAGTAGAGAGAAAAGATTCTGGGCCAGGTAGGATTCTAGGTCTGGACTTCAAAGGAAATGGAAGACAGAGATTCGGACTTGGGGGTCACCATGTCCTAGAAGCTGCTGAAATGGATGAGCAGGGAGCAGATGAGACAACTCAGGGAGAGAATAGCTTGTGCATCTGTGAGGGATATATGTGTTCAGCCATGACCAGCATGTATGCACCTGAAGAACATGCATGTTCACTAGCAGATGTTGTTTACCGGCACATGTATGTGACAAAGGAAGAGAAGTGTAGTTACCCATTTTGAAATTCTCATCTCAGTAAGAAAACATATCAAGGCTTTAGAAATAAGGACTAAAGACCATTCAGGGAAGGTGCAAAATCTAGAAATAAAATCTTGAAAAGGCCAAGTTGGTCATTGTCTTTTAAGGGTGGTCATGGGTTTTGGCCAGGGAGGCACTGTGACATTTGAGACCACATGGGGCATGTTGTGATGGTCACAAGAGCTGGGATGGACAAGAAGGCAAGGTGATGCTTAGCAGTGATACCATGTATGCCCCACAGATGTTGCCTATAAGATAAATGACCTGGCATTGGTCATGCACTGGATGCCATGCACAGCCAGAGACCATGTGTGAGCACACTCTAAAACAGCAGCATGTAGAATTCATAAAAGTAGAACTCTTTCTTGTGGAAGTGAGCCTTCTGTGCAAACCACCACCCACAGCTCTCCCCTGGCCCATGCCAATGTCTCCATTGTGAGGAGCCATACTGGGAATCATAATGATGAGGGTGACCCAAAGGAGGCTCACAGGGTCTGCATGCCTAGCCTGAGATGTGGGAGGGACAGTGATGGTGATTGGCAGTCATGGGAGTCAGTTAAACAATAAACTGAGTTTAGACATTTTAGCTCAGAATTATGATGTTTTATCCAAGTGGAATAGTCTACAGTAGCTGGAGAAGAAACCTGGCATGTGGATATGACTAGAGCTTAAAGAGGGCATGTTGGCACCTTCTGTTAGGGGAAAGAGTTGGTGTATTCTATGCAGTAGAGAAGGAAGCAAGAGGATATGAAAGAGAAGGGAGGGGAGAGAAGGGGAGGGAGGGAGAGGAAACAAGAAACAGAGACAGAAATAGAAAGAAGGGGATAGCTTATCTGTGAGGGTCCAATTACAGGAAAAGTCAAGTAGAAGGTACCTGTAGTAAGGCCTCTCTCCCTCTCCCTCTCCCTCTCCCTCTCCCTCTCCCTCTC
>NC_034608.1:41968979-41986163 GCF_900095145.1 Mus pahari
CCTTCCTCCTCCCCCTCCCCCTCCCCTTTCCTCTCCCTCTCCCTCTCCCCACCTTTTATGTACACTAGAAATTAGACCTTATGTAATTTTGGGAGCTGGTTGAGGTGTATCTTTTACTAAAGTTTAGAGTCAGGAGTAAGGACAAGCCAGAGCCCCTGAGTAGAAGTGCACCTAACACTGAGTTCTTACCACCTTCAGCCTCAGTGATGTGGCTTCAGTAGAGACTGGTGTTTATGTGTATAAATCACAAGTGCTGGCCAGAGGACAGACAGATCCATAGGAAGAGAATTCTAGAAACGAGGTGCAGCCTAGAGACATGAGTAGAACAACAATACCAGGCGATCTAAGTGGCTACATGTCAAAGTGAAGATCAACGTATAGAAGTGCCTTGCCCATCCCATGAAACAGTGAAGCCTGAGCATGCGTGCAGCCCCAGCTTGCTTTAATACACACAAAGGCTATTAGAAGATAAGCTAACCCGAGCCATGTGCCTTCGGTGAACACATCTGAGCACTACATGTGCAGCTAATTGATGTGCCCCTAGAACAAATTGTACCCAGGATACTAAGCAATTCAGTTATGACCTGAAGAAATAGGGGTTGTGCCCTCATACATGAAATGATGGGTAAAGAAAAGAACCTCGTCCCTATTTTCGCTGTGGCGCAGGGAAGCATGCCAGGGCTCTCACGGAAGGCTGACCGTCTATGATTAGAAGGAGTATTATTTATATGAATTGTTCATGATAAGCAGCTGTGATAAAATATCCCTTTTTTCTCTCTGTGAGACTGTCTATTTTACTCTCAATGTATATATTTAAAGTTTGACAGGATTATGGAAGATCATTCAAAAGAAAGCATAAGAAAAAAGAAGAGAGAAAGAAAAAAAACTTCTTAGTCACTTTGTGAATGTGTGTTTAGAACTGAAGACTGGCAGGAAGGGGTAGCTTGTTGGCAGTGTCCATCCGGGAGCTCCCTGGTATGTCTGGGAGGAGGACTGGAGCACATGGCAGATTCCAGGGGATTCGAAGTGTAAAGTAAGGATTGAATCAGCTCTGCCCACCTGCAGGGGTTCCTCTGCCATTGCTGACAGCAGGAGGGTAAATAGCCATAAAGGGATCAAAGAGCTCATTCCTAGGTTGCCTGTTCCTTTTCTCTGTTTTTATACTTTAAATTAAAAAAATATATATAATCAAGCCCCCCCATTTGTGTGTGTGTGTGTGTGTGTGTGTGTGTGTGTGTGTGCATAATATACACACACCTGAAAATCTTTATGTCAAATAAGCTGTAAGTGTAGTTACTCCACAGGCTTTCCCACATGGTACTTTCCCACATGGTACCCAACTCCAGGAATTGATGCTTCTTCTTCCAGTCTCCTGTATCTCCACCCAGCACTACCACCTAGCCAGAAAATCAACACAAAAGTCTTGTCATTAGCCTTGCTCTCTTGCATTTACACAACTTCCTATGAACAAGTCTTGCGATGCCCGCCACAAACTCTGGCTGTGCCCTGCTTTCTCTACTCCTGGCTCCCCAGTCCCAGCCTGCAGTCGCTCTTCCTGCTACTCCTCATGACAGCTTCCTGGCTGGCTTCCATGTCCTATTTTCTTTTTTATGGCTATTTCCCATCTAGCAACTGGGGCGAGCATTTAAAACATGGCCCAGGTCAGAGTCTACCCAACATAAGTCTTCTGAAGTCGTCTTTCCCTACTTGGAGGTGCACTTACTGGTGGGTCCAAGAGCTCTATGCAATCCAAATGCCCCTGCCTGACTGTATGTTTTCTGTCTCTAGCATGTTGCCTTTTGGATATACAGTAAATTTACATGGTTGCAAAGATTCTATGGGTTTTGTTCACCGCTGTTGCCCTAGCACTTAGAAGGCACTGACATCCAGAAGACATACACTGTGAACCAGTGTTACAGTCAGAAATGGGGAATGCTAGGCTAGGGAAAACCAGGTAGATAATGTCATACTGGAGAAGCACTAAAGCATACCATGGGGGCCCAACCTGCTCTGTAGGGAGCTTTGCTTAAAGAGAAGATGCTATTTGAGCTTTTGAGGCTCCATTCTATTGATTGAAACTGACTTATATTTCAAAAAAAAAGGAACTCTGAAAGATACCATTAAGTAGCAACAAATATTTCAAACAATCAAGAAAATGTCTTGGGATGCAGACAAAAGAGATAAATAGGCTTGAGCTATGAGCAAGGGGTGGGAGCTAGTGAAGGGAACACTCAGTGTCATGCCTGTCTAGAGAGGTGATGGGATAACACAGAAGAAAGTTGGTCTTGAGTAGGAAAAGTCAAGTCCAGAGTTGGACCTAAATGTTAAGCTAGTTACCTAGTGTGCTTAAGACCCTACAACACCCCTTCCCTCCTGCCCATACATACACATTTTTACAGAATAAGAAACGAATAATTGAGAAAGAACTGCAAAGTCCAGTCAGGTGTCCTGCTTCTGAATGGGTAGGTTGTAGAACTGGAAGGACTGTTATCTAAGATACTGACAACACTGTGAGGAGAAGCAAGGAAGGAG
The DNA here is from genome assembly GCF_900095145.1 of Mus pahari. NCBI lineage: Eukaryota > Metazoa > Chordata > Mammalia > Rodentia > Muridae > Mus > Mus pahari. The sequence goes on from NC_034608.1 coordinate 41,971,512, forward strand.
TGAGTCATGAGATAACCGCAGACTTCTAGGGTGGTGGTATTGCTCGAGGAAAGAAGGAAGCTAGGTCGAGAGAGAGAAGTCATAAGGTCACTTTTATTCATATGGAAGTTGAGGAGTAGATCATAAGAGAAGTTTTTTTTTTGGCTTGTTTGTTTTTTCAATGAAAGCACAAGAACTGGAAGGGAGTATTGATGAAGGTAGAAATATGGATTTTGAAAGCCCATGTGCAGCATATGGATTTTGAGTGCCCATATGCAGCAGTAGCTAATAATAGCACAGGTGATGGTGAATCACAAAGACACATTGTGAGAAGAGAAGCAAGCAAGAATGATGTCCCAGAAAAATCACAAAATTCAGGAGTGGGATGAAAAGATGGAATGGCAGTATTAAGAGAATAATATTGTCTGTGTTATCAGAGTCCTAGACAGATTGAAAAGAAGGAAGTATCCAAGAGAAATCTGATGAGGTGACGTCTAAGTAACATTTTCTAAATATGGATGTGGGCTCCATTGATCAGCAAATGCAGTTTGTGGAGAAGCCAGAAGAACGTGAAGATGGGTTAGGTAGGGAGAAATGAATAGGAGATAGTAAGGGGAGGCAGGGCAGGAGAGTCAGGCTTATAGGAGTCCCCAATGAGGTGAGGGAGGGAGGCAGAGGGTATGCTCATAGATTATGTTATAGGTGAAGGAATGCAGAAAGCCTGCAGAAAAGACAGCATAGCTTTCTTGATGGCAGACATGGATATTGATGTTGTCCTCCATGGCTATGTACTTTGGAAAAGCAGCTTAGCCCCTCTTCATCAGTATCTTTATCTGTGAAGTGAGGGTTTCAGTACCTCTTGCATGGTGTGATAAGAAGTGTCCCATCGATATGAAGACTGTACTCACCACAGAAAGTGTATAACAGATCCTTGATGCTGTTTCTGCTATGGATGGTAAAGATGGTGGAGGAGATCTGACTTGATTAAGAAGCATATGAAAGGAGGCAGGTGAGGTGGAAAACAAGCAGAATGCACAGCTACTGTTGGAGACAGAGATGGCTGCACCAGAGTGTCTCTTATGGAGATGTTATTGATTGTTCAACATTTCATCAAAGTTCCACGAAGACAGTGTTTACTTGTTTCAGCACTGCCTGAGGCTCAGTGTAGATGCTTTTTTTTTTTGTCAATATTTGTTTCTCAGAAGAGGAACTATGGAGTAGTTTAGAAGGCACTGATAGGTCACTACTAAAACAGAGGCAGAAGTCAGTGGTGACATTGAGGTTGATGATCTGGTTGAAAGTAGAGGTGATGACTTCTCCATCCCTGCCTTTTTCACATGTCTTGTAGTAAAAGAGATAATGTTGTTCCTTCATTGTATTAGCTAAGATGTTAGATTTGGCTATAACGAAGTATCTGACAAATACAGCTTAAGGGAGGAGGGTTTATTTTGGCTCACAGTTCAAGGGTGCACAGTCCATTCTTGGCTCCCAGTTCAAGGGAGCCATGATGTTCATCATGATGGAGTTCATCATGATGGAGAAAGCAAGAGCTTGCAGCAGTTTGCCACATTGTTTCTGCAGTCAGGAAACAGAGAATGGTGAATACCAGAGGTCAACTTGCCCTCTCCTTTTTAATTCAGTCTGGGATTTTAGACCATGTTCAACCCATAAAGTGGGTCTTTCCACCACAAGCAACCTACTCTAGATAACACCTCAAGGGCATTCACAGGGGTCTTTTCTTGAAGATTGTAGATCCTGTCTAATTAACAGACCAATCATCCCTTCACCCCTTCTCAACTTCACATGCAAAGCATATCAATTTTATGCCATAATCTTTCTCCTTTTATGCCTGTTGGATCAAGGGTAGAATGTCATGAGGATGGCCAGTATTACATGTTTCTCTTGACAGTCTGGTCATTGAAGATCCCACCAGCATGGAACATTAAACTCTGTTTATTCCTGGCACACCAAGACTTACAAACAAGACATTTCTGGTTGCTGTGGTAAAACACCCAACAAAAGCAATTAAGAAAGAAATGGTTGATTCTGGCTCCCAGTCTGAGGATACAATCCATCATAGTCAGCAAGCGATGGCAGTGTGAGGCTGAGACAGCTGGCCACATTGCAAGGAAAACATCCACGAAAGCCAGTACACGGCATGCTCTTTCCTTTTTACTTACTCCAGGACTCCAGCCTGTGGGATGGGGCCAGCCATAATTGCGATGGATCTGTTTACCTCAGTTAATCTAATCCAGATCATCTAGGTAACAGGCCTGCGCAGAAGCTTGTCTTCGAGGTGGCCCTCAACCCTGTCATGTTGGTCATCTTGACTGGCACAGAAGGGATCCACGTATAGACAACAATATAGAGGGAATCATGCAGGTCATAATGTTTCAGAAGCCACAGATTGTCCTGACATCCACATCTCTCCTTGTCTATAAAACATTCACTAGCAATGGTTCACTTAATATGGCTGTGACACGGACAGTGGTGATTTCCCTACATCTCCAGGAGAGCTACTATGAGGACACTGTAACGTCAGGCATGGGCTCCCATATGAATGTACTCAACTTTACTTTGGTGCTCAGAGACATCTGCAGCCAGCACAAATACCTCTTCGACTGAGGTGAGTCAGACATGGCTTCCAGTTTTCTTTTTTAAACCACTTTCGAGTCCCAAAGCTGTCAGCTCAAGAATCCCAAAGGCTTAAAGCACAAGTTATTGCCTTCTATGTCTAACAAACTTCAAAACAGTGGCATATTCAAGCATCCTCTTCATTAGCTGTCTAGTGCCATGTAACAAATTACCCCAAATAGGATCAATTCAAAGCAACAGATAACTTGTTACTGGATCAGGCAGAATATCATGATGTGATCTAGGGTAATAGTCAAAGCCTATTTGGTCTGGAGCCTTGGGGACTCAAGCAGCTACCAGCAGAATCTCTGCCATGATAGCAGCCTGTTTCTTCCAGAGTATAAAGAGCTCTGAGACAAAGAACAAAGGGTCAGATACAATTCCTTTTGTGACTAAATCTCCAACATCATACACTACCACTTCAACTTTCTTCTACTGGTCAGAAACACATTAAGTCTTGCAGATATGAAGCAATAGAGATCCTCCTTGTAGTGGTTTCAATGAAAATGGCCCCCATAGTCTTGTAGGGAGTGGCACTATTAGGAGGTGTGGGCTTGTTGGATTAGGTGTGGCTTTGTTGGAGGAAGTGTGCCACTGCGGTGGGCTTTGAGGTCTCAGATGCTCAAGCCAGGCCCAGTACCCCACTCTCTTCCTGCTGATCCACATGGAGACACAGCTCTTTATCTAGCACTGTGTTCTCTCATGTGCTGCCATGTTTCCTGCCATGATGACAGTGGACTAAAGCTCTGAACTATAAGCCAAAATGGTCTACATTATAAGACATGTGGTCATGTCTTTTAACAGCATCCTCTTGAAGAGGGGAAAAAAGTAAGGGTATGTTATCCACATCACCACACTTCTCTCATGGATCAGGGAGGTGTCATCTGCATTCTTTCCCTGGACATCAGTAGATTGAGTCTGCCAGTGGCATAGGCATAAATAGCCTAGGAAGATTTATCTAATCTGCAGGGGTCCAGGGAGCACGAAGCCACTTCCTGTAAAGGGGCCACGGAGTGGGAAGTGCATTGGGGAAGTTTCTCAGACTCTGTTGTACCAGAGTTGGGAATGTCAAGAAATAGTGAGATAAGCCAGCTACAGTAAGAGGGTTATTGTGAGAATCCCTGCAGGTAGTCACTTCCTCTCAGACATCTGAAATGCCTTACTGACTTCCTTAGCCAGTGGTGACTGAACCTTGCTCATGTGACAAATGTCATTTGTATAATACCTATGTTTCTTAGTTAGGGTCTCTATTGCTGTGAAGAGGCACCATGACCAAGGTACTGTTTATAAAGGACAACATTTAATTGGGGCTGGCTTACAGGCTCAGAGGTTCAGTCCATTTTTTTGCCATGGCAAGAAAGCATAGTGGCTATAGTTTGAGCATAGAAGACCTCAAAGTCAGCCCCCACAGTGACGTACTTCCTCCAACAAGATGACTCCTACTCCAGCAAGGCCACACCTCCTAATAGAGACACTTCCTTTAGGCCAAGCATCCAAACACATGAATCTATCAGGGATAAACCTATTCAAACCACCACACAATGCATGACTCACTGAGTCCTCGCAAGTACTGAAGGAAGGTTCATATTCTCCTTTGGGGGTAGAAAATGAATGCTCTAGAAGATCCCAATCATTTCAAAGTCACACATCTAGAAGAGAACACAAGATTTGCATCCCAGTTTGTAAATATTGACATCACAGCCTCTGCTTTGAACATAGAATCATTGTAAGTACAGATACCCCCATGGATTACATTATAGTTCTTAAAATGTAACATGCACCTAACAAGACTCATGCATGGTAAGCTCTAAGATTACATCATTCCGTGGAAATCCCCTTCCTCTTGGCAACCTGGTTTTTACTGTCCTGACATTTAAAGTGGTGGTGGTAGTTTTGGTTTTTGGTTTTTTGTTTTGCTTGTTTGAGACTCTTCTGCAAATTCCAATCTGCCAAATCTGACACGTACAGTTGTAAATTCCTTGCTACAAGCCACACAGCTTTTTTCTTATGCCTAAACTCACACAATCATACAACTGGTGCAATAGACAGCCAAGTTACCAAACTTTAAATGCTTGGTTAGAATTTTACTTTCAACGCAATTCGCAACAGACCCATTTGGAATCTTTCTTAGTCATTCCTTGCTGTTTAGTTTTTTCTTTTTTCTCTTTTTTTTCTTTTTTTCTCTTCCCCTTCAATGTTTGTTATAGCCTTTGATTTCTATCCCTGCCCTCAAGTTTCCGTAAGTCATTCACATGTATATTCATTTAGTCAATCCAGAAACATTTATTAACCCCACCATGTACTTATCAAGAACTTACTATGTAGTAAGCAGTTTTTTAGTTGGTAGCATACTACCGATATGGACCTAGAGATATATAAGACATCATCATTAGGATAAACACATGAGGTCATTGTATTAGACCATGACTCGCTCCTTTGAGAAGCAAAGGAGAAGATTAGATATGCAAGAATTTTATTAGAGAAAGTGCATGTGAAAGCAAATGGGAGTTCTAGAGGGAACCGAGAGAGCTGCCGGACCTCAAGGCTAACCCAGAGCGAGGGAGAGGGAGAAAGCGGGAATACCACTGCTACCCTAGAACGCTGTACATAGAAGGCAGGACTCCTTGATACAGAGTCACAGTTTCCTGTTTATGTAGCCAGTCTATTAGTCTATAGGTGGAGCAACAATATGAACTAACCAGTACCCCCAGAGCTCATGTCTCTAGCTGCATATGTAACAGAAGATGGCCTAGTCGGCCATCATTGGGAAGAGAGGCCCCTAGATCTTGCAAACTTTATATGCCCCAGTACAGGGGAACACCAGGGCCAAGAAGTGGTAGTGGGTGGGTAGGGGAGCAGGGGGGGGGGGGAGGGTATAGGGAACTTTCAGGATAGCATTTGAAATGTAAATTAAGAAGATATCTAATAAAATTTAAAAAAATGAAAAAAAAAAAAAAAAAAAAAAGAGTCATAGTTTCCAGCCAAGCAGTGGTGGCGCATGCCTTTAATCCCAGCACTTGGGAGGCAGAGGCAGGTGGATTTCTGAGTTCGAGGATAGCCAGGGCTATACAGAGAAACCCTGTCTCAAAAAAAAACAAAACAAAACAAAAAAAAAGGAAGAAGAAGAAGGAAAGAAACAAACAAACAAAAAAAAAAGAAAAGAAAAAAGAAAAAGATGAAAAAAAAGTCACAGTTTTTCCAACACAACTCTTGTCTTCCAGGAAAGGGCCTATCATCTCAGTTCAACTGGGTTATAGTCTGAAAGCAAGCTGGGTAGAGCAGGCAGGCTCAACACTGGTGGCCCATCATTCACTCTTCTCACCTGAGCTGCAGGTCTACACTCTCAGGGGCTACCTCAGACCCAGGAAGCCACACCATTCCTGGCTGAGCAGAAGAACTGACAAAGGGTGGCCCTCAAGTCTTTTCCTTGGGAGGAGATCTGTGAGCTTGGTGTGGCTGGAACATTTGGCAGGAGGAATGAGATGTTCAGTAGCCGATTGAAGTAGCATGTAAGTCGGAACCTTTAAAGCAGGGCGAGGAGATTGCAATGCTCCAGGGAGGGAAAAGACCCAGTGAGAACTGTTCTCCTCCTAACCAATCAAAGGTTGGTTTGAGGATGTGGTAAGAAACATGGATAGGTTTAGATTGATGTGCAGGTGAGTGTCCTTCCAGAGAATTGCATTAAGGGTGAATGTGAAGAAGCCAGGAGAGGGCTTAAATGCCAGAATGGTGTCACTAGACCACCAGTGTCATTGTTAAGAGTCTTTAGTCCCCAGATTCCTGGCTCAGGTCCTCAAGAAGAACCATTCTCAAAGGGAAGCATTATATAAAGAAACAGACTTGGTGAAAGTTCATATGAACCATATGTTTCTGGGTTTTTTTGTTTTGTTTTGTTTGTTTTTTGTTTGATTTTTTTTTTTTTTTGGCCTCTCCAGCCTAGTTTTGTACAGCCATCAATAAGACAGCACAAATGTTGAAGTTATGAGCTTGTCTTTCTTCCTCCAGAGTTGTTCTAATTACCTCCCCCCAGCCAAGTCGATCAACAACCTTATATAGGAATGGGCTTTCTCATCCAGCATCTGTGTTTGTCATGATGTTTATCAACTTGGGAGAAGCCAGAAATCCAAATGGATAAACAAACAAATGCGGCTTTACAGTCTAGAATGGTTATAAGCAAGCTTGTTATCAAGTGGTCAAGGACTCAGCCAGCCTCATCCTGCCTCGGTCTTCCTCTGTGTCTTCTGGGAGAAATCTCTTTTCTATTCTCTTAAAGCTATGTAGGATATACTATGCTTGGCACTATGAGTATACTAGCATAGTAATATAGACTAGTCAAGAGCATCCTCATGTTGGAACCTATGCCAGGCAGTATAGCCTTACTTGTAGCCCTTGAACCAGCCACGCAGGAGCCACACGCCAAAAAACACGTAGCACAGCAGCACGAATTGATTATGAACTTGATTTCTGCTGCTTTAGATATTCAGTCAATACAAAACCTTCCCATCAGAATTTTACATGTCAATCACACAGTCTCAAGAGAAGGAAGCGATGACTGCAAAGTTTTGGAAACTGCATATTATAAAATCTCTTTCTCCGGAAGACATACCTAGGTGCTGTGTAGCATTCCTTCTTCCTCCTCACCCCCAGCCCCCAACCCAGCCCAGCATGCTTTTAATCTCCTTCTTTTAATCCACTATGTCCTTAGTGATTAAGCTACCACTTGGTTGCCCACCTACTGGGACAGCTTTCCATTCTGTGCCAATAGAAATCTGGGCATGCAGGAAAGCCTACAGGGCTACAGGCACCTGAGATTTCTCCCTCCTGGCATGTCTTTGTCTCCTTGTCAGCTTCTTGCCTCTTTTCCTCAGCTCCAGCTGCACTGTCTCTTTTGTTCCCTCTGAAGAGCTCATTAGTAAGGTCTGGACCCCCTTGCCTGATCTCTTGCTGGACCTGCTTGCTGCTTTTCTGTCAACCACAACAGCCAAGTTATTGAGGGGTAAATGGCTGGACCCCTCCTTCCCATGACCACTGTCCTTGGTAGACTTCTGACTTCCATTGTCTTTACCTGTGTCTGGAGTGATGAATCTTTCACTATTCCAATGATCACTGTTGTGCATACAAACTATAAGATACTAGCTTCTGCCATTTTGTGTTCCTGCTACGTCTCCATCACACGAAAACCGTTTGTGGTTCTAAGTTTACAGAAAGGGCAAATATCAGGATGGCTGCATTTGATATTTGAGAGGACAGGGCTAGAAAAAAAGCAAAGACATTTTCCCCTACCCCCCCCCCCCGTCACATGCTTGGGAGATGGTAAAACTCACGTCTCAGTTCTAATCTAGGCCCATCTCTTTTCCAACAGTCTATGATTTCCTTTATTTCCAATAGCCAGTAAAAAGCTTTCATGGTACCAGCACGGAGCTGCCGATTAATGGTCTCTGAATTTTAGGTCAGGGAGCCAGGCTGTGAGAGACTAAGAGGAGTCAGAAAAAGAGGGGAGAAACATCAACAAAGGATCAAGGGGAGGGAGGTGTACCCCCTGTGGTTTATGAGATCACCCAGGCTGGATGGCACACACAGATGGGGAAACAGGGACATGCATGAACCAGCCAAGTGTTCCATTTAGATGTCACACGCAGATGTCTAATTGGTGCTTGCTGTGTATTAGCAGAAGCTGCTTCGCCATCTAGAAATGAGAGTTCATCCACACAGGTCAAAGGATGCACCTGAAGAAATGTCCCTGACTCCTCCTCGTCAATGCACCACTGCAGCAGCCTGTCTCCTGCCCTGCATCCCATTGTGTGATTTGGATGCTTGAAAGCAGGGTCCCCTGTCAGAACAGCCACCGCAGGCAGAATGTGTCTGTTAGATGGCTCTGTGGAAGTGGCAGGGAGCTGGCCACTTGTGTGTGCTATAGATAACCTACATTCCCGTAGCAACTGGGTAGGTGCAGACCATTGCCTGGCATCTGCAGTCCTCACAGAGCCTCACACAGCCAGTCACCAGCAAAGAAAGGTCATGGGCTAGAAGCAGATAATTATGCCGTCTCAGGAACTGAGGGTTTCCTCTGAGGACCGCAGGAATGCAATTCATTTCTTCAGACTTTCTCCCTCTGTATTAACAAAGTCAACAACAACAACAACAGCAGCAAAGATTCTCTTCCCAATCAGGACTCACCGGTGCCGGGTGTGAACCGTCAGTATGAATTTTAATCAGGGTATCTTGTTTTCCAGCCCTGATTTTTTTTTTTTCCCTAATCAATTTCTTTTTTTGTCTATTACCAAAAGCAAATAGTTACAGAGTATGAGAACCAATCGATCCTAACACCTAGAATTCGATTGCTCACACTTCGAGCTAAGCTCCAGTGAATGTTTCTACAGAAGCCGATTTTATGCAAAAGGCGTAGACCAAGAGGATTCTTTTTCCTCGTGAAAGTGACTCACTCTCCGGCCTCTTGAAAAAGGTGAGCCGGTACAGTGGGGATGTGTCCACCAAACGCACTCCAATCTCCTCTTCCCTTGCCTTTTCCTTTCTTTCAGAGACAGGTCGGAGGTGAGGGTGAGGTCCCTGTGGGTCCCCCTGGCCCTGCCTTGTCATCTTCCCCGTGCCCAGCAGTCTTACTTCACTGCAAGTTTTCCTGTAAGAGCCTTGCCCCTTGCTCAGGCCACTGGGAGGTGTGAGGCGGAGGCGGCCATGCAAGGCGGAGTTGCACTGGGGTTAACCAGCACGGTGCTCTAGAGCTCGAGCGGGCCGTAGAAATGGGGTGTGAAGATGGACAGACTCATTAGCTATTTCCGCTGGCTTTAGTGAGGAAACGGCGGTGTCTCAGAGAACTACTGAATCCACGTACAGTATTTCTCAACCTCATCTGCAGCACCAGGCTCTCGGTCAGCTCACCTTACTCTTGACCTTAAGGACTGTGGCCATCCCAGGGGCATTTAGCCACAGAAATGTGCTGCTGAAGTACTCAGGAGACCGGGGAGTCACCAGGCGTCAGCGGGCAGTGTCCCACTGACATACACATGAAAAGGCCTGTCCTGAGGGCCTTTCTCCAGCTTTTGGTTCATAGTGGTAGAATTCGAATCTTGAAGTGACTCTCTCTTTTTTCTCTCTGTCTCTTTTTCCTATCTGTACAACTCAAATGTTTTCAAAATAATCAAAGGCTTAATTCCTAGATTAGCTATTTTGGCATCTGTATGACTAAATACCTTCAAGAAATGTCTAAGAAGAGGAATGGTTTCTTCTGCCTTAGGGTTTCAGGATATTCATTCCACCACAGGAAAGCAGGGTGGGGCAATCTCTCCAGGGCAACAGATACAGAGGATGGAGCCACTGCTCACAGCAAAACAGACCAAGCAGCAATGAACATCCAAAACTGGTGCTACGCACTGACCTTCAAAGGCCCATGCTTCGCGACCCACTTCCATCAGGCAGCCAATTCCTGTAGGTTCCACATCTCCAACTTAGCACACGCCTGAGAACAAGGCTCCCTACATCATCCATCGGGAGGTTTCAGACTCCATCTCTAGCTTTTATTTAATAGCGTGTCCCTTTTGTAACCTACTAGAGAGTTGGAAGTCACATTCCAAGGCAGATGGCACATTCCAGACTTGGCTTGGTGCAAAAGCCTTTAATCCTGGCTCTCGGGAGACAGAGGCAGGTAGATCTCTGAGGTTGAGTCCAGGCTGGTGTACAAAGTGAGTTTCAGGATAGCCGGGACTACACAGAGTAAATCAACCAAGCAAACAAATTTAAAATAAAATGAACAAGTCGTGCCATTTGTCAGGACAGTCTCGAGACAGGAGACATGAGGGCTCCTTCCTTTGGTGCCTCCCACTTTTCCGTGTTTCATGCCACATCTCTGGCTCCATTGCCCTTTGCATTCCAGGCTGTCTCCTCGTGAGACTCTGGCACCGCTGTGTGCTTTCTGTACCTGAGATGGGACTCCTTCAGCGTTTGAAAGTCTGTTGTGACAGAATGATCACGTAAGGAAATGTGACTGACGATACGTCACTTAGCTAGCAAGTGTGTAGGTCCCATTATCTGCTCTTAATGAAATCTGGAAGAACATCTTACATGGTGAATTGTGTGATTGTCTGATAATATGAAGTTCAAGCATTACAATTTCCATGTCAGTAGCCGTTTTCACTGTGAATTAACTATTTGTAAAGGTCACTCATTATTTTGCTTATTCATCATTAATGTCTTTTTTTTACCCATCAGGAAACATGACAGACTTTTTTATTCGTTGATTTAGTCAAATAAATCGATCCACAAATTGATAACATTATATCATTTATCTCATTTTAGAAGTTCACTGTAAATAATTTGAAAATTACATTGCTTGGAGTAATAGTACTACTATTTTTCACACCAAGAAATGAGGCTACATCAAAATACATCATTAATGTCTTATGCACATGTTATATACCCATTTTAGAGATGGTAGAACTGCAACTCAGAGAGCTGAAATAAATTGCTATTGCCATCTGATAAAGAAAGTGTCAGGTGACATTCTATGCCCCACATGTCTTCCTGAGAGAGTAGGAAGGATAGTTGTTTGAAAGGCTAAGTTCCCCTACCAGAGACACTATAGATCTTGTCCTCTATAAGATGCACTTTCTTTTGTTTTGGTCCAGATCTGGGTGACCTAGAGAATGTCACAGCAGACCACAGGCTCTCAGACGTGCTCTGTGATCTCACTGTCGTCCTCTAGCCTCTCTGTACATAGATAAGAGAGAGTTTGGCTCTTTTTATCAAATGTGCTGGCAGCTTCGGGTGGTGGATATAAGGGCATACATGTCAGTGAAGGTTGCTGTGCTGTAGCTGGGCGCTGGTTGGCGTGTAAGGGGTGATGCTGGAGGGAAAGAAAGTTGGTGCAGAATTCACCCTGTGGATTTGTCGTTTTAGCGTACGTGGCCATTGTTGACAAGACTCGCTGAAAATCAGTGAACTTGAAAGCAAATAGCAGACAGGGTTGGGTTTGTCTCTACTGTCCTGCCCTTGTGAAAGACACAGGACATCAGTACATAGAGAGAAAGCGGGGCTCTAGAATGGTTCATCTTCCTGCTCACTGAGAATAGATAATGAGGCTGAGGCACAGGGAGATGCAATGGCACTGTGGAGCTGCCATTTTGTGGTACATTCTTGCATAGTCAGCCTTCCTCTCTCTGTGTTACAGAAAGCAAACCCATATCAGGTTAGAGGGGTGAGATCTAACTAGTGCCCAAATGTGTTGTAGCAATCTTCCTTATCATGCCTCTGCTGATAGCACCAGCTAGCACCAGCTGGGCAGCTGGGGTACGGGAGTCCACCCCAGGGTCTCCTGCAAGGGACAAGATTCTCAGTGATGTCACCTCCCTGCTGCCTCTCTCTGCATCCCAGCTTGGCACTGTGTCTCTGCCAGCAGGATGGCACATGCCCTGTTCTCTCAGGTATAACTCACCCACGCTTCCTTCTAAAGGGCAGTTACCACTGTCCTTCCATCAGACTTTAGCCAAACTCACTCCTACCAGCCCGGTCCTGGGTTTCTCCTGCTCCATCTCTGCAGCCTTAATCCACTCTGTCCCAGGCCAGTGTTGGGCATAGCCTTCCTCAGTCTGCCACAGACCGTCACTGTCCTAAGCACAGCAGGAGTCGGTGGGTATTGCCAGGCCCCCAGATTTTCAGAAGCCATGCTCTGCAGGAGGTTTGACAGCGAGCCGAACAGGGGACACCCATTATTTCAGAAGGCGTGTCAACTTCTCTTTGTCTACCGAAGAGGAAAGCACTTAAGCGAGGTGGAGGCCAGGTGGGCAGGTTCATCTATACAAAAATCACCCACTATTTCTTCATTTCATTTTTCTATGTGTGAGAAAGAAATGAATGTTTCATACTGTTGTGTTTTATAAAAAAAAAAAAAAAAAGGAAAAGAAAAAGAAGACCAGGGAGGTGTTTGGTGGAGGCATGGGATGGTGTGGGGGAAGAGGGTGCCTCTGCCGGCCCATGCTCAGGCATCCCTTTTCCTGAGGTACCAGTCACTGGAAGGTGTAATATAGAATAGAGTTTATTAAAGACATGGGGAGGGGAGTTGAGGGGGTGAGAGAAGCAGAGAGAGAGAGAGAGAGAGAGAGAGAGAGAGAGAGAGAGAGCAGTCATGAATACATGGAATGGGGAGGGGAGAGAAGAGACAGAGAGAAAAAGAGCAAGAGAAGATTGTGAGGAGGGGGCAGGCAGCCCCTTTTTATAGTGAGTCAGGCACACCTGGCTGTTGACAGGTAACTGTGGGGTGGAGCCTAAAAGAAATGCTAACACCCATAGCTTGAAAAACTAAGAAAGACAGCTCTGTGGTTTAGGTTGCAAACCAGATCTAATTGAAGAGACACGTGGTGGCCCCAGCCCTGCTCTGTCCTTAGAAACTTCTGTTGTGGTGTGAAAGTTTTGTGTCTACTCTACAGCACGGGACCAGAGCTGTGTATGGTTGCGGACACTAGCAATGCAGCTGGTGTGGGGGGGGGGGCAACTACTTTTTGATAGCATTTAACTTACATTGATTTTTACTTCAATAGCCACATGCAGCTGTGGATACCATACTAGGGGTGAAGCCTTCTTTAGCAGGAGTACTATGGGGTATCCATCTAACAGTTGGCATCCTTCCCATCTGCCATCTTCCTGCCACTTCCATCACGCCCCGTAGGGCAGACGGAACCACACCTGTCTTTGGTCTCAAGAAGTTAGCTCTGCTTCAAGCCCCTGTACCTGCACCTGCCAATCACCTCAGACTCACAGTCAACTCAGCCTAAAACCGAGGCCCACGTACACGATGAATAAAAAGAATAGCGGTTGCAAGAGAGCAAGCGCTATTTCTCCAGTACTGGCTACATAGCCCTTTCGTTTATTAGCTCAGTCTTCACAGCATCCTGGTGAAGTCTATACATTGCTATAGTATACCCATTTTATGGGCCAGGAAACTGAGGCAAGGCCACAGAGGTGGCTTGTGCTGAGGTTTTGAGTTTAGACATTTGAAAATGAAGCCTCCCGTGTGACAGCTAGTGAAGTGTTTCTGTCAACGATACCTTGCAGAGAAGTTCCTGATCTAGCTAGCACCTTGAATCTTTTCGGTATTTGTGCTTTTGTGCTACATGATGGGCTCTGAAGTAAAAATAAAAATAAAAAATCATAATTACATAATAATAATAATAAATCCAAGAATGACCTAAGTTTGTGCCAGCCAATTCTAACACTGCCCAGGGTTGGTGCACACTTTACAGTGCTCAGCAGACCTGCACAGCAAACACCAGCTGTAAGCCCCAGGGCCCAGTGCTTCTCATTAGCAATGCATCTCTGAGTTCCCACTGTTGCCTCTAGTGCAATGATCCTGGAAGGACTCTCAGCATCCAGGAAAGAGTTAGGCTTTTGATTAGTGCTATTTGGATACAAATGGGGCTCAGTCAGATGAGAAGGTGTTGAAGGCAAGGTCTGGGGTTATCCTTCCCCGAGCTTCTGTGACCTGTCCTTGTGAAAAGGAGACACATACTGAGGCACTTGCTCAGGAAGGCGGGCTGAGCCCTGGGGTTCGACTGACAGGACATTGTGTGGTGGCCGTGACTGTGCTCTGGTTCCAACACTCTACACCCCCAAGGCTGGGCAGGCATGTTCCAGGCTCTGCCCACTAATGGAGCAGTTGTTCTTTTCAAGTGTGACTAACTTCTGTTCTGTAGCTACATCATCACTTTACCGTCACAAACTATCATGTCCCATCACCAATAGGACAGATTCCTCTAAGTGGTGAAGATCTCCACCCCAAGAACCTGGAGAAAAAGACAAACACTTCAGTAAGAATCTTTTTAAATTGACCTATGTTAAATAAATAAAACTATGGCATCATGATGATGTCACACACACATACACACAATGAAACTCTACATACGTTCTATGCAGACTATTGTGTGTGTGTGTGTGTGTGTGCGTGCGCGCGTGCGCACACACATACACACACACACACACACACACACCAGCAAGTTTTCTGGTGACTAAGGGTAAGGGCAGGGCTGCAAACAT
>NC_034608.1:41986318-41988205 GCF_900095145.1 Mus pahari
AGAGAGAGAGAGAGAGAGAGAGAGAGAGACAGAGACAGAGACAGAGACAGAGACAGAGACAGAGAGACACAGAGAGAGACAGAGAGAGACACACAGAGAGAGACAGAGAGAGAGACAGAGAGAGAGAGACAGACAGACAGACAGACAGACAGACAGACAGACAGACAGACAGACAGAGACAGAGAGAGTGTGACCTTGGAAGCCAGAAGAAGGCATCAGAGGAATCAGATCCTCAGAACTGGAGTTACAGGTGGCTGTGACCCACCTGACATAGGTTCTGGAAGCAAACACAGGTTCAGGTCCTCTGGGACAGTCGTCCTCGCTCTCAGCCACAGAGTCACCTCTCTGATCTCACTGTGAGGTTGGAAATCACGTTTCCTAACTGTCAATCGCAAAGCCTTTGAATCTATAGGAACGGTCAGTGGCGGAGGAATAGGGATATACTGCTCTAAGTCTCCCTGAAAATAAGGGCTCGAAGTGGGCTTATTCAGAATGGGGAGTGGGTGAGCAGTGTGCACCCCTGGGGGGGGGTGTTTCTTCCAGGTGTGCCATTTGATTCCTTCTCCTATTTTCCTCATGTATTATGAGTGTTCTGTGTGATACCCTTATGAGGGGGGAGTTACAGACTGGCTCTGTCAGGCCTTATCAAAACATAGACCACATGGGGGTAGAAAGAGATGGCCTCAGCCTTCGCATTGGGCTCAGACCGTCAACAAATGGTTCCATCATAAATCAGGAAGTCATTGAGGTAATCCAGGAGAGCGGCTAGGACAAGACTCCAAGTCCAGAGGAATGGTGAAGGGAGAGGTGGCTCAGGGTAGCTGGAGGAGAGAATGTGGTTGCTGAGACTTACACATGCGCAGGAACTTAGCAGGTTATGAGTAGAAAGGGGAACAAGACTCCACCCACTCCACCTGTCCAGCTACTGGGGCCCAGCGGTGCCTCAAACCTTAGGATTTTGTAAACTTCTTGTTCTGTTTACATTTATCCATGAAGCTAGTGAGGGTCTCAGGAATGGCAAGCATGAATGTCCTTGTGTGTTAGGGACTCTGTCAGGCTTTGCATTTGTAAAGCACTGGCACTGGGTTTCCTTAGATAATCCCCGGGGTCCCTCTGGCTCTAACATTTCATTATTTTGAGATTTTTGTGGGGAAAAAAAATGTTTTGCAAAGCAAATGAATAGTGTAAACAAGATTATAAAGCGAATGTTTGCCTTCTTAAGGGAATAAACTATTCTAAAAATTCACCAGGAGCATTCATTTGCATATAAACAATGCAAATTTTATATAAGCAAAGGAGGCTTTTTTATTTATTTATTTTTTAGGTGCTTTGGTAAATTAATTACAAGTCCCCCCTTTTGTCAATTTTGCAAGTCTCTGCGCGTTAGGAAGCAGCGTATCTGAATTCCTTGTAAATAGCCTATACTTTGGACTACTCATGATTTCTGTTCATGATAACTGAATTTTTCAAAATTACTTCCCAGTCCCATGGGCTATAAATGTGTGGGTTTTTTTTCCCAGGGTAGATTTGATTACATTCATCTCTGTGCTTATCTGATGCCAACTGAGCCCCATCTGCCCTCAGGCCTTCGGAGTCAGCAGGATCTTGCCCCTGCAGCTTCCCAAGGCCCGGCTGCACTTGTAACTCACGCTGTCTGTGTTCGTCTGCATCTTTCTTTCTCCCTCATATATTTGAGTCGTCCTTCTCTCCACTCCCTCTACCAACCAGACTGCACAGAGCACCACTCGAATTGAGCACTGCAGATATTTCGTTCATTTGGACAGCTGCATTTAAGATTCAGGCATTATTCAGAGGTAGCAATGTAAAAGCACAGAATCCTCCTCCTCCTCCTCTTCCTCCTCCCCCTCCTCCTCCTCCTCCTCCTCC
>NC_034608.1:41988308-42017300 GCF_900095145.1 Mus pahari
CTCCTCCTCCTCCTCTTCCTCCTTCTCCTCCTCTTCCTCCTCCTCCTCCTCCTCCTCCTCCCCACTTCCCCCATGTTCTCTTTCTCCATTCTCCAGTATTTCCTGAACCCTTCACTCTCCAGACCATGACCCCTCTTGGAAGCAGGGTGTCCTTTGACCTCTGTTTTCATAGGCATAGAAATCGCCCATAACCCCCTGGGGCTTGTTTATTTTCTTAAGGCTTTCTTCTTTCCTCCCAAGTGGCTATTGGAAAGAGCCAGTTATATTCAGTTGTGTCAGGTTGGATTCAGGCAAGAATTATCTGGGGGAAGCATGGTCCCTTCTCAAGACTGGAGCAGCTAGACAAGTAAAGAGGGCAGGTCAGTTTCCAGGCAGAAGGAGCAACCTGTGCAAGCAGGCACAGCAGAGGAGAATGTGGCAGGGGCAGGGACCTCAGGCAAGCTCCAGAATCAGGATGGGGAAGGGTTACCCCAGGGTGTGATTAGCATTGGGCAGTCCAGAGTCAAAGCAACTGCCCGAGTTATAGTGTCCTTTCTGTTCCGTGGGGCTTTCCCATTCTGGAGCACGCTGTGGCTCTGTGATGCTGAGGTGATAGCAGATGTGGAGCGACGTGGGAAGCCAACCAGATCTGTAATGGATTGGTGGCCAAAAGGGAAAGGGAACCAAGAGGACCAAACCCTAAAGTCCCTCTTGACATTAGGGAATTCAAGAAAGGAGGAACAGACATGGTGTTCCCTGGAGAAATACAGTTTAGCTTGGTTTATCACTGTGCCATCTGAGAAAGTTGAGCGAAGTTGTTAAGTTTTTGGCTACCATGTACTTTTAGGAACATATATAATTGAGTGGTTTTTGGTGCTGGGATTGAAACATAGGCATAATACATGTTAGGCAAGTGTAGCACCGAACTACATCGTTAGCCCTCTGTTGGCTTTCTGACTTTTTATCTTGAGATAGCACCTCATGGATTTACTCTGACTGACCTTGAACTCACACTGTACAAGACCTTAAACTTGCGATTCTCTGGCCTCAGCCTCCCGGACTGTTTGGCAATCAACTAAGTTCAAATCATGACTGTTTAATGAAAAAAATCTAAGAACATGGCTCCTCTTTGCCTGGTACTTCTGCCTGTGTCTAGGAGCCATGACTTGGGGTGGCATTTCATGACTGTTTACTGTCAGAAACCCAGCTGTATGAAACCAGACAGTAGTGGTGTTTTGCTTTGGGTTTCAGCTTATTTATGGGCCAGTTGAAATTTAGTGAGAGGAAAAATGGGTCATCCTATTTCCCTCTAATGACCCCGTTCAAATATGCACACTTATCTAGTCATAGAAAGGCTACATGCGTACATTTCTGGTCATTTTCAAAGGTGGGATCATTTCTCAGTGGTTCTTACAATGCCACATGGAGATGTCTGTCTGGCATCCGGGTGGGGGCACAACCTGCTTTTTGAATCTTTCGGAGCTAAAGTGCAGCACCAGGCAGGAGGAGAAAGAGCTGACATGCTTGGGTTTACCTGATTCTGAGGCCTGGGTCTCATCTGGCCTCTTCCAAAAGCCATCACATCCCCTGCATGGCTGCGGCTCCCATAGACGCTACAATCCCCAGGAGGGATGGTAACTCTGTGGATTCTCTAACATGGAGAATTCTTTTGGAAGATTCACAAATGCGACCTTTGTGGATGACTCCATTTCATTCTAATGGCGTTCTACAAGATCCCGAGAAAAGGATTCCTTAATGTCTAGTGTCCTCCTAAAGGTAGCAGAGGTGAAGAGGGGCCGTACACGTATCCTGTTTATTATGTGCATCCAGAGTAAGGAGAGTGAGCTGTGTGATTGACAGCGTGAGACTGAGTTCTCCCTTCCCACTGTGAGACCGTGAGACTACTATGATGACCAATCTTGGTGGCTAACTTGATTGGCTAACACAGCTGGGAAAAGAGATCTTCAGCTGAAGAACAGCCTCAGTTGACCTGGCCTGTGATCATGTCTGTAATGCATTTTTCTTGGTTAGTTGTTGATCAAGGAGGGCCAGATCCTGTGGGCAGTGCCATCCCTAAGCAGGCAGGGCCTAGGTTGTATATGAAAGGTAGCTTAATATGATCCTGGAAGCAAGGCAGTCAACGGCCATGCCTCCATGGTTACTACTTCAGTGTCTACTCCAGGCTTCCCTTGATGATGGAGTATAATGTATATGATTAAAGAAACCCTTTGCTTTTCATCATGGTGTTTATCATCGCAACAGACAGCAAACTCAAGCACCAGCCCTCCACATAAATAGAAACAATGTAACGAATTCTCCTTCCTACGCTTTTCTTCCATTTTCTATTTTAAGAAATTTCTGAAAATATATGAATTATGCAGCTTATCTCTCAGATGAAAAAAAAAAGAATTTTTCTGCCTGGATTGGATGGCTCCATACTTATTAATAGCAGTAAAAATTTCCATGCTCTTTGTATCAGATGGGATGCTGCGTAAAATATGAAGGAGCCATTTCAGCAAGGATGCCAGCAACAGGAGAATAATTAGAAGAGCTATATGGAATTGAAAGACGCTTTAATTTGTCATTACTTCTCTATCCTCAGAAAGGACCTGAATAATTATTCTGACTATAAAGGGAACAGAATGATATTTTTCCTCGTTGTGAAATTAAATCCTTACTATACCATTGTCACTATAAGTTAAAACAAAAATCCCTCTTCATCTATGCTCCAAGAGAGAAGCAATCAGAACTGAAGAGTGCCCAGGTGCAAGTGTGCACAGTCTCCTCACTGGTACCCATGGGTGTGGGATCCAGCCCCATTTCCATTTCATTTTCATTTGTGGGTTCATCTCCGCAGTTTTATGGAGATGAAATTACACTTGTTTCCTCGGGATGAACTTTTGGCCTTTATGTCGCATTAATTCCTGCAGTTGACAAGGACGTTACAATTTCCTGAGGTCATGAACTAGCGGCGGTAGAAACCAAATGCAAGGTTTTTAAAGCAGTTTTCTCTTTTCAGAAAAAAAAAAAAATGACTGTGGTTTCCTGGTCACTTCAAGGCAAAATTTCAAGGCCATTAAAAAGAAGAAAAGAAGCATAGAGTCTCTAGTTTTGTGTGGTTTTCATTATGCTAACAGTGCTCAAATCCTTGCTAAGATACTGAGACTATTCCACAACAACATTTTTCTTGGAAAAAGAGGTTTCAGATATGAGTGACAGTGTTTTACTTTGTAGCTGTTGAACTGTTCATTCATTAGATTGCCATCAAGACATTTGGTTGTCAGTACTGCAAGATGCTTGCTATTCAGGCTGCTGTGGGGTAACCCAAACGGTATTACCTTCCTGTGAACTCTGTTTACCGCAACAATAACCTGGATGAGAAGCTATGCTCACAGGTGCAATAGTTGCACAGACGTTAGAGGGGTAACCCCCTGCTTTCAACTAAGCTGTAAGGCCCAGGCTGCAGGAGGGAACTCATGCCTGCTAACGTAGAGTTGGTCAAGAAACCATGACTGGCGAGATCACAGGCCCTAGTAAAATCCACAAGTGTTGTTTTCTAAATGATGATTGTGTCAAACCGCCCTCTAAATTCATGGTGTAATACAGTTCTCCTATCTTATCAGAGACATTCTCTGTGCAGTAGATGTTGGTTAGTGTAGAAGCTCACAACTGGTCAAAAAAGTGTAAGGAATAAGTGATGGTGGAGGGCCAAGCCAGCAATAGGACCTTTATAGTCACACCTCCTCCCCAAAGCTCAAGGACCATGTGGGAAAATGGGGCAGAAAGATGATAAGAACTAAAGGGTAGGAAAGACCAGAGCAAAATAACTGCTATCAATTGCACATAACTTCTTAGAAGGGCTGGGATCCCATGTCTATTCCCACCTTTCAGTTGTAGGACCTCATCTGGCTTGGACCTGTGTAGACCTTGTACATGCTGCTACGTGCTTGTACATGTCTCTGGGAATTCATATGTGTTGTGATCATAAAAAGAGAAAGAGCTATAAGACTATGTTCTGGCGGGGTGTGGGGGAGGGGGTGTCCTGGCGGGCCCATGCCCAGGCATCCCTTGCCTCTGAGGGACCAGACACAAACCTGTATAGTATAGAATAGAGTTTATTTATGGCGTGGGGAGGGGAGTTAAGAGGGTAGTGAAGGCAAAGAAAGGCAGAGAGAGGGAGAGAACAGATAAGTGGAGGCCGGCCATGACCATGTGGAGAGAGTGGGGGGAAGGGAATGGGGAGAGAGGGGGCACAAAGGGGCAAGAGGCAAGAGAGAGGCAAGAGCTTAAGAGAGAGAGGAGAGGGAAAACAGCCCCCTTTTATTATTATTATTATTATTATTATTATTATTATTATTATTATTATTATTATTTTCTTTATTTACATTTCAAATGCTATCCCGAAAGTTTCCTATACCCCTCCCCCCACCTCTGCTCCCCTACCCACCCACTCCCACTACTTGGTCCTGGCGTTCCCCTGTGCTGGGTCATATAAAGTTTGCAAGACCAAGGGGCCTCTCTTCCCAGTGATGGCCGATTAGGCCATCTTCTGCTACATATGCAGCTAGAGACACAAGCTCAGGGGGTACTGGTTAGTTCATATTGTTGTTCCACCTACAGGGATGCAGCCCCCTTCAGTTCCTTGGGTACTTTCTCTAGCTCCTCCATTGGGGACCCTGTGTTCCATCCCAATAGCTGGCTGTGAGCATCCACTTCTGTGTTTGCCAGGCACTGGCATAGCCTCACAAGAGACCGCAATATCAGGGTCCCTTCAGCAGAATCGTGCTGACATGAGCATTAGTATCTAGGTTTGGTGGCTGATGATGGGATGGACTCCCGAATGGGGTAGTCTCTGGATAGTCCATCCTTTCATCTTAAAACAGCCCCTTTTATAGTAGGCTAAGCCTACCTGGCTATTGCCAGGTAACTGTGGGGAGGAGCAAACCTGGCTGCTACAGGGAACTGTGGGGGTAGAGTTTAGACAGAATGCCAACAATATGTGCATCAGCCTTCATGTGTCTGGAAGGCAGTTTCCTTGGAGCCATCCATCATCCTTGGTCCCTCTTCCACATAGATCCCTGAGTCTCGAGGGGAAAGGCTTGCTAGTATATCCCATTTGGGATTAAGTGCCTCAAAAAGGCCCTAACTCTGTCTGTTATCCAGGTGTGGGTCTCTGTTAATTCTCACCCACTGTAAGGAGGAGCTTCTCTAGCGTAGGCTGAGCAAGGTACCAATCTCTGTGCGTAGAGCAGCATGCTACTGAGAGTCCTCGTCCTGCTATGTTCCTTCAACGGAAAAAAAAAATAGGTTTTCCTGTAAGCCCATGATCTAGGCCATTTTCAGTTCTTGGATACTTTATCAGTGTCACGTTATGGGTTACATCTTATGGAGTGTGCTTTAGATACAATAGAAGAGATAGTTCCTGCAACCAGACGTCCTACCAAGTTAAAATTTGAGTGTCAGGTATGACGCGCATCTTGTTGAGTGTTTGGACAATGGGGTCCCATAGAATCCCCTAAGCATTACTGACTATGGCCAAAGCTGTTAGTGGATCTCTGCAACCTGATAGTGAGGCACTACTGCTGAAGGCAACACTTAGTTACGAAACTGAACATGGCGAAGTCAAGCTGGTTTCTTACTAGGAGGTTTAACCCTACTAACTAATATTCATGGTGCTAGAAGGCCCTCTCCAAGCTACCAAAGTGAAAGCATAGTTAATATTGCTACAAACACTTTGACCTACAATAGTGACTTCCCTGAAAGATAGACTGGTGTAATAGTGGCACAAAAGTTATGGGGAAAACCAATTGTCTTTTGGTATCTGTTGTTTTTATCTCAAGATCGTTTGAAAAGGAGCTAGTGTCTGAATTCAGAGTGGAGAAGCGCAGAGTTTTCACAATATGGAAATGGCATTGATCATTTGGTCATCATATAAGGCAGATTATTTAATCTCCTAAAAGAATCACTGTGGAGGATCTGAGGAGATGGCTAAAGAGTTTGTTGTACAAGGCCATGAACCTGTTAATCCCCAGCACCCACATAAATGCCAGGCATGGCTATGTATGCTCACAACCCTCGCACTAGGAGGGTGGAGACAGGTAAATCCCAGAACCTGCCACCCGGTCAGTCAGGCCAAAATGGTGAGTTCCATGTTGACTGAAGGCACCCTGTTCCCAAAATACAAAGTGGGAAGAGATCTCTGGCCTCCATATAGACACTCACAGGTGGCCAATCATACCTTCCACACATACACACTTCTCTCTCTCTCTCTCTCTCTCTCTCTCTCTCTCTCTCTCTCTCACACACACACACACACACACACACACACACACACACACAAATGATTATTTAAATTTGGAGGGGTCTGGGATGGAGGGTAGGAAAGAGAAGAGGGGAGTGCCAGCATGTATAATTATGGAAGAAGGTATTACTGTCTTCCTTCTTGTCTTACAGCCTGAAGAATAAGTAGTGGGAGCATCAGTCAAGAGCTAAGAAGAGACTCCAGCATTTCTCTGTGGTAGAGAACTGCTCACCAACCAAAAGAGGATCCTTTCTCGAGCAATGAACATTTCTTACAAGGATTCACAGATTAACACATGACCAGTATTGATTTTTTTTGAAAGTAAATAAGATTTCCTTTTCTTCTTCTCATTTAGTGGCAAGTTATCCTTGGATTTAGAAGAATCCTTTTCTGATAATGTGTTTAGCACAAGTTCTAAACTGCAGTCACACACAGCAGCTAGTCGGAGCATCATTCAAACTTACGAGTGGAAAATTTAATTTCCAATTTATTCTAGATTTCCGTAGAGTTACAATGATTCTGTGAGACCCTTCATGATTATCATGTAAGCCTCCTAGATCCATTAACAAATATACTTTTGTCATCATGGGGAACATAGTTGGTGACGACAACCACAAGGACAGGACAAATTGTGGTCTGTAGAAGTTATATAATGAATAGAATACCAGTCCTTCCTGCTTCACACCGACGAGCCAGCCTTGCCTCTAAGTGCCAGGAGCATGAAAGCAGGTGGGAACAGAGAGGAAAGACCTTCACTCTGGATCACCATGGTGGAAAGCTTCACAAGATGAAGCCACGTTCTCCTTGCAAGCTGCCAGATCATAGCTTAGGAAAAGAACTAGTTTGATTGCATGATGATCCCATTAAGTAAACATGTCTTCACAGCAGTTGACCTTGATGTACTGCTTTTCTAAAGGTATCCAAAGGAGAACTTTAAACCCCAGAGTGAGATGGAAGAAATTCTTAGCAAGTTGACCTGGATTGTGGGCTTTAATTTGGAGCAGTAATGATTTGGTGTGTGTCGAGGGAGGGAGAGAATGATTAAATCCTGAAGAAGTTTCCTTCTTCTGTTTCTCTTCCATCTTGTCGCCGAGCTGGGGATTGAGTGACTTTGAACAGAACTCCTCTGGGAAGAGGACGGACCAGAGAACTGATGCTCTTGGAAGGGATCAAGTCTGAGTGCAACTGAAATTCCCTCTCCAGGGAATCACTGCTCTGCGTTGTGTTGGGAAGTGCTGTCTTGCAGACACTGCAAGGTAGACACAGAACTTCCTTTCCTGGGCTCTCAGCTGGCTGGAGCAGCCCTTGACGCCTTGTGACCACCAATCTACCGAGTAACGTCAGACTTTTCCAGACATCAGCGCTTTCCACAGAGATCTGAGGTCATGGACAGCCAGTGAGCAATAAATGAAACGACACGGAAACGCACAGTGTTGTTCTTAAGGTGCCTGTTTTGTTGTGTGAGGAGGTCACGGTCCTTAGGGACCAGACCCGTGGCTGCAAAGAGGAAGGTCACACACACACACACACATACACACACACCGTGTACAGTCATGCTGCAGGTGGGAAGTATGAGGGGTGTGGTGACAACAATTTTATTTTGCTATTTTAGAAAGAAGCACACAACAGAGCTACAGTCCGATGGCTTTTCTTCGAATGTGTGGAATAAAGCTTTATTTGTCAATTCTGCTGTAAAATAAGCATAGTCGGAGGTTTTTGTTTTTGTTTCTAAAATCTTTCTCTGTTTCTGTTTAGTGCCTGAGCTCTGTCCCTGAAGTGTTGTGTTTATTTTTGTTTTTAATGACCTAAGATAGAAAAGCCTATGAACATAGATCTCCTTTGCGTTACAGTGACGCTTTGCCAAGTCCTTTATGACTAAGCCTCCAGCTACAATAATCAGATTATTTCAGAGTGCCTCATCGAAATACCATTGCTCTTTGGCAAGCTGCCACAGACACCCACCGGACATTTTCTTGGTTTGATTGTTCTCACGTGTATTGATGCCCATGCAGATAAGGGGAATGTCATCCCAGCACGCTGTGAGGACCACTCGGCCAGACTACTAACCACAAGAAGGCTCAACATGCTACTGTGTTCTGGGGGCTCTCAAACAGACACACCTCTCCTCTAGAAACTGGGCTGTTCACTTCTGCTTTAGTGTGGCTCTATGTTTAATTAAGTCCTATGTTACTTTCCAGTTTAATTATGACTGGATGGGAGTTGGGTTTTGGGCAAATGTTTATCAGGGGCCCCTTGATTCTGATGGGTAGAAAAGAGACAAACCTGTGTCCCTGTCTCCTGACGACCAGTCCACGTGGAGCAACCCTGGGAAAGAACAATGTAATTACAATCAGAACTTAGGGTTAGTTCTATAACATTTGAGGAGAACGTGGAGAAAACTCATCTATGAGCGAGGAGAGCTGTCCATACGACTGTGTCTAAAGTAACTTGGCTATTCCAGAGTTCAGAGTGATGTCAGCTAACCACATTAAGTTTTCTGGCCATAATGAGGAAAAGTCAACACCCACTGGCCTCCTGTTAAATCGAGATATGCCTGTGTAATGGAACAGTCACTAGCGGTTGATCTAGGCATCTCCCTGTTTCTCTCCCTTCTCTTATCATTCCAGGATATAGTCTCCGGAATGTAACATGCATTGCCCATGTGATCTGCCACTGAATGCCATGCTTAGGTGTGATTCCTCAGAACTCTAGATCACCCCTTAGTCCCGGCCATACCATTTGAATTTGCTTTACAAAATCTTCTTCCCTTCGGTACGGATAGGAGCTTGAGGCTAGCAACCTGTGCCAGTGGCCACAAATGCCACGATAGTAAGATCCAAATTAATGAGCTCTCCTTATAGACAGTCTCCACAGTCCAGTGAACTAATAAATACACTCATAAAGCAATCCGCTAAGCAGCGAGTGCTGCAGTGATTCCTTCTGCGGATAAAGTAGCCATAAAACTCTCATCTATTGCTGCTGGACTGGACCAATGGTATTTGTTCTTTCTGGGCTCCTTAGATGACAGAGCTGCATAAATTGGAACTGCAAGGATCTTCACACTGTCTGCTGGAGTGAGTTTATTAGGCCAACTGTACCAAAAAGAAAAAAAACAACGGGACCCACTTATAATGCTGTCACTCCTGTGGAACTCCCCAGCTAGAGAGGCCACCTTTATGTTGAAGCTGAGGCATTTTTGACAAGGCAGTGGGAACACAGGACCCTAAACCCCAAGAAGAGACCACCAGGTTGTAATGACAGTCCCCACTAAATATTTGTCCTTCTCTAGAACAGCTTGTCCAGTGAATTATTTTTCTTTTGTAAGAATAAAACTAAGAAAAGTCTGTCTGTGCAACATATTCTTGTAGGGATGGATTTTTCTCCCCTGCTCCCCTTCTGGTTTTGAATTTGTTCATATTCAAGGCATGTTAAACTACCTCATAGGTTTGTTGTGTGGATTAGCTAATTAATAAATAACAACTGATTAAAATACAAATCTGTATGTAAATGCTGCCTTAATGTTTTTCATTGCTAAAGATTTGTGAGTCAAATCAACAGGGTGATATTTAAATGGAATATGTAAAGGCCAGATGCAGTGGCCACACCTGCCATCTCAACTTGTGGGAAGCTCACATCCTTCGAGCAACAGAGAGGCTAAAGCAACATCCAGAAACTAGTAGATACACCACCAGACATCAAAAAACAACCACCACCACCAACAACACCAACACCAACACCACCACCACCACCACCAACAACAACAACAACAACAAATCAAAGGTTTACTTATTTAGCTTAAATTTTACTTTTATCTGTCTTGTTCATTTGTTTGTTTGTTTGTTTGGGACAAGGTCTCTCTTTGTAGCTCAGGCTAGCCTTGAACTGCCAGTTTCCTGCCTCAGCCTTCCAAAAGGTTTTTAAATTCTTAAGAGAGGGAGTCAGCATCAGCCCTCAGGGGATCGGAAATGATGTGGTAGTCGAAATGTGCCATTTATAGTAGCGGATAGTAAAATTAAAGTGGTTTTGAGAGTACGTGTTTGATACCATTGCAGTAGGTTCCTTCACTTCTGGAATAACAGGTCAAGAGCAGTCATAGCTGCTCTATGTGCTTCTGAGCTCCTGTGAGGTTGGGAACACCAGTGAACATCTGCCTGGATCATGCTGTCCACAAAACTTGTTAAATGCTAGTGTGTGTGTGTGTGTGTGTGTGTGAATAAATGGTGTGTAGGGGAAGGGATGCAGGCTCTTATGCCTAGAGACCAGAGGACGACTTGGGTGTTGGCCCTCCAGCACCACCCACCTTGTTTTGGTCAGTAAGCCCCATGGGTCTGACTGTTTCTAACTCTGCAGCACTGGGATTTTAAAGATGCACCCGCCACTTGGGTTCTAGGTGGGGACTGAACATCGGTCTCCTTGGCTTGTCCGGGAAGTACGTTGGCAAGCATTTTATGGACTGGGCTATCTTCATAGTGCTTGGTTTAAAAACAAGTACAACTCAACAACAACAACAACAACAACAACAACAAAGGCAAATCCGGCAGCCAAAAGACAAAGAGTGGAGCTAAGGCTGTCCAGTTTCCCAGTGACATCTCCCAGAAGCTCCACAGCAACTAGTTAAAATAGTCATTTTGCTGCAGACTCCACTTGGCAGCCATTTCCCCCTGCATGATTAATTATTCCTTAATCGCTGTTATGAGTAGAGGTTTTACATGCTAATTTCAAATGCTTCAACTTAATTAGTAATTCACTCTGACCTTTAAAACCCTTACTCTGTAATCTTCAAATTATATGAGTAAGGGGAAAAAAAAAAAAAAGTCTAATTTCACTTTTCCCTCCGACTGCCATTAGCACATGATCGGAAACCTGCTGTCACTCGAAGTCAGCTGGGGTTGTCCCAAGTCCAAGCTCAAGTCCCCTTGGGGTCAGCAGAGTCAATAAGGGCTAAAGGTGACTCAGCTTCTGAGAACTGAGGTAATGCAGACCTAGAACCAATTTTTTACTTTAAGAATATGAATATTACAATAAGGGATTCCCTTATAACTCTCTTTAGAGAATTCTTGGCAAACTCTCCACAGGGATTGCTGCTCTCCCAGTAGGAGAATGTCTGGCAGTAAGAGCCCAAGAAATACAAGCGTTCCTTGTCGTGGCTAAGGTTTCTGATTCGAGATCATTTGGGGTTTTTGTGTGTGTTCATGTATGCTCAAACGTCTCAAAATTGTCCTCACCGTTCACTGAAATTGGTTTAGTTGTTGATCATGCCTGAAACATCGGTGACACTATAGTTGGTGTCTCAAGAACTGTTACTGTCTGTCCTTGGGTTCATGTCCCCTGTGAAAGTCTCTGAGAAACTAATAATTGGGGGTGAGAACAGCCCCTCTGATATTACTATGCCGTATTGTGTCGGTAAGGGCAGAGAACCGTTTATTCATTTTATCAAAAATATAATGCCTTTGGCTGATTGACGATAGCATCCTGGAGAATGGCGAGTGTGCAAGGAAGACAGCTTCCCCTCACAGACCCAACTGTCAGGCTCTGGGAGAGCACCCTGGAAGGAAAGATACAAGGCTCTCTAGTTCTCAACCGGAGGCTCTCAGGACACCTGCGTCTTGGTTTCGTGTATGAATTCCGCCAGTTCCCTCCTCATTTCCAGATGTGCCTTTTGGGACCACAGGCCTTGGAGACCACACTGTCAGACGTCTGGGGTGTCTTATCCTTTCCACCTCCCTTCCCCCCCCACACACACTTAACTAGAAAATACTGGTTTTCAAAGTGGAACTGATAACGAGGAACTAAAACCAGTCTGTTGAGTATGTGCCATTTGGGAGGCATGTTTAAAAAGCCATGAAGTTGACACTTGCTCCCTGGAAGTAGTTTTTAAAATATTTATTCTTCATTATCCTTAAAAAAAAAAAACTCTCCATTTAAGGCTAATCATAAATCTGTGATGACCCTCTTTATATCCTTATATAACTTCTCTTGTGTTTAGAGAGTTTAACCCTGAAAGCTACCCAAGTGTCTTCTATGAATTCTCTGTGTGCTTCTGGGACGGAAGGGTGTCTCCTGGGACTTGGGGTTCAAGCAGACATGGGGTGCTTGGCCATGCTAGTAGAGATAGAACTGGATCTTGAGATTCCACCTCTGCTGTCTTGTTCCTCGCCCTCCTCACTGACTCTAAAGCTGCCCCTCCCTGTGTTCTTCCGGTCCCTACTTCATAGTCAGGCATTCTTACTGTTCACAGCTCTTCTCCATTGCTGTAGCATAAGAAAGACACGCTTCCTCTTTCAGGAAATGTCTGGTACCATCTCAGCTATTTCTAAGTTTTTTTTAAAGAACTAATCACATTTTCCCATTGAAATTATATTCTTTAACCAAAGAATCAGAGAAAGGAAATTGGAACCATTAGATGGAAAAATTTTTTTTAAAGTTTAAGAAACTGTACTCTTTTGTAGATGATGATCCAAATTATAACAAGTAGTAAAAGGTTTGTGTGTATGTATATTCTGTGTTGTGTGTTTTGTGTTTTCTGTGTTGTGTGTGTATGTGTGTGTTTGCTGTGTTGTGTGTTTTGTGTGTATATATGTATGTGTATGTGTTATGTTGAATGTATGTTTGTGAGTTTGTGTGTGCATGTGTGTGCTGTATTGTATGTGTGCTGTACTGTCTCTCTTTGTGTGTTTATGTATTTGTGTGCTGTGTTGTACATGCATGTGTGTGTGCTTGTGTGTTGTGTATATGTGTGTGCTATATTGTGTGTGTATGTTTGTGAGTTTGTGTGCGCATGTGTGTGCTGTGTTGTATGTGTGCTGTGTTGTATGTGTGCTGTGTTGTATGTGCATGTGTGTGTGCTTGTGTGTTGTGTATATGTGTGTGCATGTGTTGTCTGTCTTTGTGTGTTTATGTATATGTGTACTGCGTTGTATGTATGTGTGCTTGTTGTGTATGTATGTATGTTGTGCATGTATGTGTGTGTGCTGTGTTATCTGTGTGTGTTGTGTTATCTGTGTGTGTTTCTGTATGTATGTTCTGTGCTATGTGCATGTTTGTGTATGTTTGTGTGTGGGGTGTCTGTGTGTGTGTGTGTGTGTATGTGCGCACACTCTGTTTGTGTAACTCTGGGTGAGGACCAATCTCTACTGTGAGTTTGGCACACCTGGGAAGAAGAGAGCACAAGTGGAGCGTCCCCTCCAGCAGATTGACCTGGGGGCAGGTCTGTGTGCCATTTTCTTGATTGCTAATAGAAGGGAAGGCTTGTCCACCTTGCCTGGTGCCACCCCTATGCAGGTAGGCTTGGATTGTATACTGAAGGGAGCAGAGTAAGGCAGAGAAGGTAGCAGTTGTCT
Organism: Mus pahari; assembly: GCF_900095145.1. Taxonomy (NCBI): domain Eukaryota; kingdom Metazoa; phylum Chordata; class Mammalia; order Rodentia; family Muridae; genus Mus; species Mus pahari. Next base: position 42,001,929 of record NC_034608.1, read on the forward strand.
CTGCTTCAGTGCCAACATCTGCAGTCTTGGCTTTCCTCAAGGATGGACTATGAGCTTAGCCAAGGAAATCCTTTGCCCCAGGTTGCTTTTGGTTAGAATGCTTAATCACAGCAGCAGAGACCAAACTAGGACACACTGATTACTAATTTAGCAACTAGCTATTACACACAAGCAAAGGGTGCACTAGGTTACACAAAGCATAGGGAAATGATAGGGAGTCGGATAGATGGAGGGCTCGAGCGTCAATCTGCCAATGCTTTGTTTTCATCTTGGATCCATTATATAATTTTGTTCTGAGCTTCAGTCACTCAGTATTTAGAGTAAGGTCCAGAGTCGTCATTGTCTTTACTTAGTGTTGCTTTGGAGTTTGTAGCTGAGGTTGGCCATAAACTTGATCCTCTTGCCTCAGCTTCCTAAGGGCTAGAATTATACCATATGGTGTTTAAATGGTGAGCCCTTGAGCCTAAAGGGAGGAGATTTCTGTGATGGTGGTGGTGGTGGTAGTGTGCTATGCTGGAGGGGTAGCCTGGATCATTGGGAAGCTGGGTAAACCTCTATCACTGAGCTATACCCTTAGCTTGACTTCCGATAGTGCTGAAAGTTTTCTACAGGCAATTTTTCTTCTCTCTTTGTGACCATACAACTAATAGTTGTCCAGTAGAATGGACAGCTAAAAGTGATCTTTAAAGCCATCTTGTCCTTCATCCTTGTTCTGAACACGCTCATTTTTAAAACATGTGATGAATTTAAACCATAAGTTGGAAAGGGTTACTGCTCGAACAACTCCCACAGGGAAGAGCTTCCCAAAGAACAGAAAGCTATGTGCCCCAGAAGCTGTCACTGTGAATTACGGAGAGCCACCATTATCTGTCCCTCGCCCTCTGTTCTCCAGCCTAACCCCCACCCAGGCTATGCATCCCTGCTTGTTCCCTCGTCTTTGTTAGGGTTTACATTGCTGTGAAGAGACATCATGACCAAGGCAACTCTTATAAAGGAAAACTGGGGCTGCCTTAGAAGTTCAGAGGTTTAATCCACTATCATGGCAGGAAGCATGGCAACATCCAGGCAGACATGGCTACTGGAAAAGGAGCTGCGAGTTCTACCCCTCGATTGGCAGGCAGCAGGAGGAAGACTGAAACACACTTCCTCCAACAAGACCACACCTACTCCAAAAAGGCCACATCTACAGTAATGTCATCCCCTCAGAGTCTATAGGGGTTATTTTCATATCAAGTACCACACCCTTTGTCCCAGAAGCTATGTGCATCTGTGCCTACAGCTCTTTCTGCCAGCTGGGCGCTTATCCAGTACAGGAACATCACACAGGGAGCTAAAGGCCAGCCATTCTGATATCAGAGCAACTACTCAGTACACTTCCTTGCGCCAGCACAGGATGAACATGTAGCCCCTCCAAATCTTCCCACAGCATGTGAATCTGATGCCTATATGGATCATACACACACCGGTGCTCATTAAGATGAGATCCTCCTACAAATGACCTTTTTGTTATTTTTTTTTATGATGTTTTTTGGTAAACCGTAAGACAAGTAACAGAGCTACGGACTGTTCCCCTTTTATCCCTTTGTCTCATGAGAGGAGGCGTTTAACTGCAGACGTAAAGCTGAATTTACGGCTGCCAGTCTGCTTCAGTGTAATAAATGTCAAGCAGACATTGCTGAGTCACAAACTTTGTGAGTTGAGACTAACCCACTACATAAATCTGCTTACTGCCCAGGAGCCCCGCTCTCCGTACTTGGTTGCTGGCACAGATAACGTGTGAAAATCTGAGAGCCCAGCTCTCCAAATAAGTTAGTGCTACAGCACCTTAGCTTTGCCTTGCTGTCCCTGATTAGAAGTCTGCGCCTCAGTCAGGGATCTGCTTGTTCATAGAGTTTTCCACACTCACGGATGTCAAAAAGGAGGGCGTAGAGTTGGGATATAGCCAGGTCTTCATTACAGTTGGGAGGCAAGTGAATTCCTATAGAGTTGGAACCTGATTGCTTCTGCTCAGTCTCATTGAGGACACAATACAAGTCAGAGGTTTGTGAAGCCTTGGTCAGAACTGGGGCAGATTTTGACCCTCCTACCCAGAGAACCTGATATGCCGCACTGTCCACACTGATACATGATATACGTGGTCAGCTCTCAGGGGCCTTCAGTAGAGCTCTGGCTTAGGCCAGATCCCTACTTCTTGGCATTTTTTTCCCTGAAATTAGCTCCACAAGCTCAGTGGTGAGACTGTTTCCACCTGATGCCTCTCTGGAAGGGCAGGACAGTCTCCATTCCCCTGGATATCTCCTCTATGCCAGCTGCTCTTCATTTCCACCAGTCTTCCAGCTAAAACTGTTCTTACCATGTACGGATGGGATCTTGACAGTCCTGCATGTGGCAGGAACAAAGGCTGCCATGTGTTATGTGTGATCCTCAGTGCACTTGGTTTTAAAAGTCAATTCCAAAGTAGAGCATCTCCTTAGCATTGTACAAGACCCTGGAATCGATTCTCAATCACCACAGAAAGTCGGTTTTCCTGGCTCGGGAATCTGAAGAGATTAATCATCCACCGGCATAATCGCGAGCACACATTAAAATGCAGCTTGTACCTGAGGAGCAGTCAAGGTGCAGACCAGAAGGGAGCAGGGACTTAGGAGACTGGAGTTTTTAGCAATGCTCTAGCAGTAGGCAAAAACAGGCTTCTAGGAGATAAGCTATTTCCCCCAGGTTTGCTTTTTTGTGGGTAAAATGGTGGGAAGCGGATGGGGTTGGCCGTTCTACAAAAGCTGAGCTCCATAGGATATTAAAGTGACTGCATCTTTATTACAATACCAAAATGAAGCAGCAGCGATATGAGTTAAAGCAACCCAGGAATCCAGCTGGATCTTGTGAGGGGAACAACAGGATCATCTGTACCACTGAGTGCTTGGGCGTGACTGCCCAGAGTGGTGAGCTGTAAAGACCCGCAAACCGCTAAGACTCCCAAGGTTCCTTGCTCGCCACACTCTCAGCAGCAGAAGGGTGACGCCCCCGATGCCATCACCACTCATGGGTACCTTAAATGGCCTCTCACTCATTAGGTCTTTCATTTCGTGGCTCTATAATTGTTGAGAGTGCCCCTGGCTTTCAGCTGGCGGGAACAGAGACGACTTAATTTGGTAAACAAATATGTTAATGGGCGTTCACAAAGGGAGCGTCCTGAATCCAGGATGAAACCAGTGTGTAACCCAAGGGCAACAGAGAAAAGATTTTTTTTTTCCTCCCAGCTTTTTAACAGATCACATCCTACAGCCTAGGTGTCCGCAACAACAGGGCATGTATCTGTCCTCAGTGGCTAACAAGAATCAACCCATTACCTCCTGCGTCTGCGCGTGCAGCCCTAACAAAGTGCTCTGGCAAACCCCACTGGCCCCAGAGTCATAAAGAAACAGCAAGGCCAGAGAGCCCTAGGAGGAGAAATGAGCATTTCTTCAGCCTGGGCTCAGAAACACTAGGAAATGTTTCTAAGAAAAAGTAGACGCTGGCAGATCTCATATTAGAAGCTACAGTTGAGAACAGGGGCAGATGAAGGTATCGTTTTTTATGTCCCTGAGCACAGGGTCTGCAGGATTGTGTTCCTCCAGTGACCCACCTACATCAGCCTTGCCACTGAGCAGACTCAGGCCAAAGCTCCCACTTGGTGTTGGATTGCACGGAGGGAAGGGGTGCTCTTAAAGCACATCACTGAAAAGAAAAATGGGGCAGGGCAGCCTACTCTGTGGCAAGATCACCACAAGGGGCAAAACTCCCTTGTGATTATGGTCATTAAGATGGGGGATGTAAATAATGAGAGTATAAACTGAATATTTGGCAATACTGAAGTCCTGTGAGCATGCCCTGAGTTTGAGGTTTAAAAGACCCTTATTAAAATACAAGGTCTGTAAAAACATTTTTCAAAAATCCTTTGTATCGCTTAGTTAGGACGCTATTTTATTGTTGCTCATAGTTGGAAATGACAGGTTCTGTGGAGCAAAGAGTCTTTTGGAAGTGGATGCTTTAAGGGAGCCAATTTGCTTCTAAAATGACAAGGCTGGTGAGCTATCATCACTACACAAACAATATATCAAACAATACCAAACAATAGCAGCGTTCCCTAGGATTGCGAGGCACTTTGTGAAATCTCTTTTCAGGGAGCGTTGGCCAAGGGGCACTGGCTTCTGGAAACACTTTGGCTGGGTGAACCCATGGCCATTGATTGGGAGGCCACGGAGCAGAGCTGGCAAAGGGAAAGTCTGTCCAAATTGGGCTTTGGGGAAAAAGAAAAATGTGAGTCATCAGGTGTTTATCTAGCAGCTAGGTATTGGTCTACAGAAGTGAAATGGAAAAGTTACTTTGTTGTGACTCCCAGGCTGCAGACAGACACACCGTCTGCATGAGGCTTCCAAGTTCTTCTCCAGGGTATGGGAAAGACTCAGGGACCACGGAGTTCCAGTTCCAGACTCACTACCAATCCCAAGGTAACTGGAGAGGCAGTTTCCTGTCTGTACTATATGGGATTGCGTGAGTGCACTGTAAAGTTCCCATTCTGATCCCATCCTTCTAAGCCATCATCCTGACTATTCTAATGTATCAGAAAGGTCAATACAGTGAACTTCTCCTCTCAAGGTACCAACTCCTCCACATCTTCTCTATGTGTATACCCTGCAGAACAGGACCTCGGAGGACCAGAAAGATCGAGGAAATCAGCTGATCATTGGCCTTTGCTGGTCTTCAGTGGGAACATATTGCCTTGAAGCCCTTGGGGTGATAAAGGCTTGTTCCAGCTTAAAGACCCTCCGGATGAGACACTTAAAGAGGTCCCAATATCAGATGTCAAAAGGATGTGGAAGTAATTCAGTCTAGGGAAAAGCTAAGGATACTGGCCAAATGGAAAGGATTTGCCATAGCATAGATAGCTGGAAGTGCTGTTGATCAGTTTCCAAATGGCTGAGTGAATTGCAAGCGAATGAGGAAAGGGAGCCTATCCAGTGGGCGGGGTCTCACGCCGATAGTGATAGTGTTAAAATGATGAAAGGGCAGGTTAGAAATTGAAGGAAAGAGGTTTCTAAGAGAAGTGGAATCCAGAGAGGGAACTCAAAAGAGCCACCTTCAATGGCAAGCTCCTCTGTACTGGCCTTCCTTTCATTTGCACTTAAAAAAAAGCATTTATCTAGGACTCTGCAACAGGCACTAGGAAGTAGGTTGCTATGAATTGCTGGACCCTGACTGGCAGATGCTGAGCAAAGGTAAGAGCCCCGGTGTATCCAGGCACTGCAAGCCACGGCCAGCCAGACAAGCACCCCAGAGTAGGTGCCCAAAGACTGGAGCCAACTCTCCTGAATGCCCCCAAGTCCTACGATAGACCTGGAGGTTGCCCTTACTAAGTTTCAGCTTTTTTCCACATGATTCAGAATTTGGCCCTGGGACTTCTATAACTCTGCCCGTGGATCTCTTGGCAGGATGAGTGGCAGGTTTCAATGCTGTCTGGTGGCAGATGAGCAGGTCAGCCTCAGCACTGAGAAGCCAGGAGGGGCATCCACAGGAACCGTGTGCTGAGTCTGCCTCAACAGAGGGAGGCAATGGCCGACAAAGCCCTAGCATAGGACTGTTGAAGAAACTTGGGGTACTGGGCAACAGTCGAGAGGGTAGAGGATAAAGGTGCCAATCAGCATGAGCTGGGGTCATTCTGTCATTCCCAAGGACCAAAGAGCAAAGTCAGTCCTGTAGACACAAGCCATTGCCAGAGGTCTTTGGGGGAGCTAAGAAATAGTATAGAAAGGATCTCGGGGTAAGAAGAAAACTGTGCTTGTCATGAACTTAGAGCCCTCATTAGAAACACATTTGATAATCACATAATTGATATTCAAACTTACGTAAATAATAATAATAAAAAAGTGTTGCTGCTTATTGTGCCCAGGGAGGAATGGAATTGTACCGTAGCATGAAGCTCATGAGCGCAGAGATGAGGTGCTGTCTGTTTGATTAAGAGCCTGCTCATCACCGAGAATGACTTGTCATGTCGATTTCCCCTGGTTGTTTGTGAAATATCCCAGGCCAGTTCAAGCCATCAGCGTGAGTCAATATCTCAAGGCCTTACCAGATCCACAAGATATTTTCTTTTCCTTCTGAACTCCATCCCCCAAAAGCAGGATGAACGAGATGGAAATCAAGTCATTCTGCGGGGGGGGGGGGAGGACTGTGACAAAGAGTTTGTCATACATTTTGTAGAAAGTTATATGTCATGTATGCAGTATGTCCAGGAGGTCATACTAAATATAGGAACAGACCAAAGACAATCAGTTAGACCTCTCAATCCTCTGAAAACGTAGGCAGAAATGACTTCTATGAGTGACTAGAAGCATCAGCTATTGATGCAGTTGTCATGATAACATGAATGCCACGAGACCGGCAATGTAAGTGGCCATGAGAAAACCAGCTATGTGTGAGCCTTCAGTTTAGTGAGTTCAAGTGAAATAAGAGAAACAAAACAAGACAAAAACAAAACCTATTTGCAGACCTGATCTGGCCTAACATGTTTCTACATCCTTCCCTAAGGACAGACCTCAGGACACCTTTTGACACTGATGTTCTTGATAGTCACCTTTCTACAGCTAGGTAGCACAGATAAAAATGACTAGCCCAAACTTCTGGCTAACTAGGAAAACTGGGGCCAGCGTCTGGGTCTGAGAGGCCACTCAATTCAGGTGGTACTTGACACGTCCCAAGGAAAGAGTGACAGAGTCAAATGGAGCCCCTTCTCCTACCTCCTGCTCTCAACAGACCCTAAGAAGCTTTATGAGTCTTTGAGGTTTCAGACTCAGAAATACATGCCCAACGAAGCATTAAGAAGCATGGGAACCAGGAGACAAATCTGCAGCTTAAAGCCATTGGTACACAGGCATGAGGACTACAGCTCAGAATCTCAGAAGCTGATGGAAGTTCTGGGAGGGTGTGGAAACCCAAGTGTAACTTCAGCCTCAGAAGGTGGTCCCAAAGCATTCCTAGATCAAGTAGGTTGGTGCGACTGGCTCCATCAGCAAGCTCTGGCTTTGACTGAGAGTCCTACCTCAGTGAGTAAGGTAGAAGTGCCACCGAGGATGAATCCTAACACTAACTTTTGGTCTCCTCATAAAGGAATATGCGCAACACTGTTCCCTTCCCTGTGCAAACCATGCACATATACATGAACAACTGGCACAAACAAGAAACAAGAAATATTCAGTGAGGCTCTAAATGGTTTGTAATCCCCATCCAATGATGACTTTGTGTGCACTTCTAATGAAGATATTGGGGTCACCTGCCACAAATGTCCTGTCAGTAGATACATCTCTTGGCTCACCTGCACATGTACCAGGCATGGTATGATGAAGGCAGTTAGCACACATGTAACCATATTGAAGATTTTAACAATCAGCAAGTGGACTGTGTCTTAGGGTTTTACTGCTGTGAACAGACACCATGACCAAGGCAAGTCTTATAAAGGACAACAGTTAATTGGGGCTGGCTTGCAGGTTCAGAGGTTCAGTCCATTACCATCAAGGTGGGAGCATGGCAGCATCCAGGCAGGCATGGCACAGGCAGAGCTGAGAGTTCTACGTCTTCATCCAAAGGCTGCTACTGGGAGACTGACTTACAGACAACTCGGGTGAGAGTATTAAACCTACACCCACAGTGACACACCTATTCCAACAAGGCCACACCTCCAAATGGTGCCACTCCCTGGTCCAAGAATATACAAACCATCACAGATTGTCTCACACTGTTTTTATGCTTTACGTGTGCTCTCAGTAGTGTTTCTGAAGATTACTAGGCAGCTCGAAGCAGCAGAGTGTGTCTAGCCTCTTGAGATGAGCAAACAAGGCTATTCCATCTGGCCCATCACTTCCTCGTATCCTTTCCTTACTTTCGCTATAGTTCTGCAGGTCTCATCATTTTCTCACTCCTCCTAAATCACTGAAGTGCTCCAATCACTCCTTCCCAGACACGCCTACAATATGTGTTCTAAACTTTAAACTTCTTACGTCTGATCTTTACCTTTTTACCAATCCCAACATCTTTCTCAGATGTTCCTCAGGCCCAAAATAATTACATAAGCCAACTGAACAAACAAGAATAGTGAGTGAATAGGCTAACTGGATAAAAATAACCCCATCTTTCGGTGGCAGCCATCACTGATGCTCTGCTTCTGGTACGAAGCCTTACTTAATCCTTTACGGAACTACTTACAGGGCATCCAATGTCTATTCAGCAAAGCTTTGGTCCTACACCATTTCTCAGCTGTCCAGAGGGTGAACAGCAGACCCCTACTCCTTTTTCTGTAGCTAGGGTCCAATCAGATGCTACTAGGATGTGTCCAGAGTGCATTCAGCCATCTACTTAAACTCCCTCAGAAGTTCTTCCCAACGTGCAGTGCTGAGCTTTGTCCTAGACCCAACATCAACAGAGGAGGTTGGTCCCATTCCACTGCCGAGCAAACAGAGCTCCCCTTATACAGAACCCTTACTTCCTACGGCGTCCAGCTGGACCTTAGCCTTCTTGAGCATCACAAATGGCCTTAGTTTCTGTCTCCACCATAGAATCTGGAGCACGTGCCCCAGTGATTCTCTGAAAGAAAGCAGTTCTGAACTTCTTCACCCCTGCGACTCTGGGCTTCAGCTCTGTAGCTCTGGGCCTCACCCCTGCAATGCTGGGCTTCACCTCTGCAACTCTGGGCTTCATTCCTGCCAATGGCTTTCTTTTGGACAGAATTCAAAAGCTGACACCAGCTCTGTTACTCTTTTTTCTCAACTGCCAGTCACACTCCCAAAGACTCCCCTTCCCATTGTCAGCAGCTGCTTGGTTTCTTCACCTGAAATTTAGGCATAATAATGGTCCATTTGAAAAATACAGTTGTGGACATTCTGTAAGATCCCTCTGTGAAAAAGTGCTTCCTGTGTATTCGTTCCAAAAGAATTTGTAGCTCATGTCACAGCTACAAGTTATTCATTATGGCTGATGCTTCTCATATTATCAGCTGACTCTGTGTGGAGGCAGGAGGGGGTACTCAAGGTGGTGGAGTTTTATTTGTTCTTCGGCAAAGCATTGAAACAAGTAAATACGTTTTTCCTTCTCATTTTCCCCTTTTCATTTTAGCAATTTCATACAACCACACAATGTATTGTGGATGTGTTCATCCCCATTAACCTATTTTATCCCCCTGATAGTCCTGCTCACCCCCTTTCTTTCCCAACTAGTCTCCTTCATTTTACATGGCCCCTCTCTGTCTCTCTCTCTGTCTCTCTCTATGTGTGATTATGTCTCTCTCTCTCTCTCTCTCTCTCTCTCTCTCTCTCTCTCTCTCTCTCTCTCTGTGTGTGTAGATCTTGCACAGCTAGCCAAGCTTCTGTGCTCACAATTAGAATAGACATGTCTTGTCCAGAAGACAATATTTTATAGCACTCCACATTATCCTTCTGACTCCTTGAACATACATGTGTGCATGTTAGTGTGTGTGTGTGTGTGTGTGTGTGTGTGTGAGAGAGAGAGAGAGAGAGAGAGAGAGAGAGAGAGAGAGAGAGAGAGAGAGAGATGTAGATGTCCTGTATAGGGTCAGTTACACAGATAAGTGTCTGTTTTCTGTATCAGCAGCATCTTCAACAGTAGGGTTTTACCATCTACTTCTTGCAAAGAACGTCTGTGTTGATGTGCAAGCCCCTGGGGCTCTGGCCAATCATTTATGGCAAGTCAGTCCGTAGCTGCCACTGGGATTTTCATTTAAAACCCTGTGGCTTCTGGGAGGAGCCTTATTCCACCATGCAGAACACCTCTGTTCAAACCAATTTTTATACTATTTGCAAGTTACCTGGACAATTAGCAGTTTTGTGCGCCTTTCTCACACATCCTTGGTTTTGGCTAATTCTGCCCAGCACTCCAGCCCTTCCACCTTTCCCTATCCCTTCCCCGCGAATTCTTCCCAAGTCTAGCATTCCCCCATCTCTACTTCCATTTTACATGCGATATATTTGCCGCCCTTCCTCCTTTAGACCTCTTCCCCTCTTTGGATGACTCTTTTCTTGCTTTCTGTCCTCTCTAGACACTCCATCTTGAACACCATGACGCTACCATATATGAGAAAAGTAAGAGTTTGTCGTTCTGGGCCTGGGTCACCTCACTCAACATAATATTTTTTCAGTTCCATCTGTTTTCTTTCAAGTTTCATTTTTCTTTACAGCTGAATAAAATTCCATTGTGTAGATGAACTACATTTTCATTATCTTCCCATCAGTTGAAAGGCATCTAGGCGATTCTACTTTCTATCTACTTAAAAATGAGCAGCAATGACCGTGGATGTGCATTGATCTCTGGCCATTGATACAGTCTTCTGGTATATGCCCAGGAGTGATATTATATTTTTAAATTAAAAAAAAATCTTCACCTTGATTTATGTACGGGATGATTTATTAGTGAATTCACAATCTCCCCAGGAGTGCATAAGTGACCCTCCCCTTACGTTCTTACCAGTATTTGCTGTCATGTTTTCTGGAAGACAGGCATGTGACAGGGGTGAGACAGAATTTCAGAGTAATTTTCATTTGCATGTCTTTGGTGGCTAGTGGTGTTAAACACTTTTAAAAGTGTGGATTAGCTTTCTGTATTGCTTCTTTGGAGATCTAGTTGTCCAGTCCTGTAGCTGGTTTTTCTATTCAGGTGGGCTTTCCCTATGGTAGGCTTTTTGAGCTCTCTGTATATTATAGATATTAGTCCTTGATCAGCCATATAGCGGGCAGACATTTCTCTCATTGCATAAGCTGTTGCTTTACTCAGTAGACTCCACATCAGTCCTCCATCATACAGAAACATTACTTTCATGAGTTCCCATCTGTCAATTGTTAGTCTCACTTCCTGCACCACAAAAAGAGCTTTCCAGAAAGCTCTTGTCTTGAAGCATAAGCCTACATCTTTTTCCTCTGTTTTAGCCTTTTGAGTCTTACATTGAGATTTTTGATCCAGTTGGAGTTGAGTTGGGGTCTGGGTGAGCAATAGGGATCTAATTCATTCTTGGATGTGTAGGTCTCTCTTTTCACTATCAGCTGAATATACTGTCTTTCATCCACTGCATATTTTTGGTATTATTGACCAAAATTCGGTGGTTCCAACTTTATAGCTTTACATCTGTCCTAATTTAGTCCACAGATGCATGTGTTTGTTTCTGTACCAGTGGCTTGATATTTGGTTACAGTAGCTTTTACCATGGAAGGCAAATGTGCCTGTTGGATCTTTGCCTATGCAGGTCAAACATCCAAGCAGAAATACAAGTAATAAAGACAGAGAAGAGCAGTCAGAATTAGCTCTTGAAAATACTCTTGGGCAATGGCATTGTCCAGGGATTCCCTATATCTTGGCTTCTTATAACATTAAAAAGAGAGAGAGAAGAAGAAGAGGAGGAGAGAAGAGGAGAGGAGAGGAGAGGAGAGGAGAGGAGAGAAGAGAAGAGAAGAGAAGAGAAGAGAAGAGAAGAGAAGAGAAGAGAAGAGAAGAGAAGAGAAGAGAAGAGAAGAGAAGAGAAGAGAAAGCCAAGGAATATAGAATTCTATTCAACTGAATGAATGTGCTATATTACACTGGACTTGATCAGATGAACAGGATCTTCTATGGCCATAAATTCCTTCAAATTCTTCCCAGTTTGTAAGGTCTGTGCCCTTCCCTTTTGAACTGGGGTAGGTGTTAACCATCAGAATATGTTTCAACAGCAGTTCTGGGACTCACAAATTGGCTGGTGCCCTTTTAAAAAAATCAGAATCCTAAACTACTAATAAGAAGAGACCACAGAGACTGTGAAGCAGATGGATGAGGTACCACAAAACCCAGCCTTCTAAACACTCTCGCTGAGCACAGCCACATGAATACTGTTGTTAAGATCTTCTGGAAGAGTCCATAGAAACACTGACTACCCCAGATGACCACAGAACAGTTATTTGGAAGGTAATTCCTCAGGAATTACCACAATAGGTCTGCCCACCAATCTTCATTGGTCTTCATCCCTGACGGCTTCACACAGAAGATAGTTTTACATAACTGGTCACAGCACCAACCAAAGGAGATCATTTTTCACAATTCAAGTTTTCATAAATTGTCTTAGCAAATGAAAAAAAAAAAACATCCTCATGGAAGGAGTGCAGCAGAAGGGGGGAGACCGTGGAGAAACTGAATCCCAGGTTAAGCAGTGTGATTCCCACCCTCCTAATGCTGTGACTCTTTAATACAGTTGTGGTGACCCCCCCCAACTCTAAAATTATTTTTTGTTTCTACTTCATAACTGTAATTTTGTTACTGTTATAAATCATGGTGTAAGTATATGATATTCAGATGGTCTTAGGCAACTCACTTGAAAGGATTTTTCAACTCCCCAAAGGAGTTTAAAACTATTGGCTTGGAGGTTAACATTATCAGTAAGATTTGCAAAACTGAATTCACAGATTCAGAAAAAAAAATCTTCAGAAACAAGATTTCTAAAAACATACACATTCAATCTATTTCTATACATTGGCACTTGGAAAGTGAAGGATATGAGGGACATTGAAATTACGTTTAGGTTCTTACAATTGCAAAGCCCAGTATGGACTCTCTGAAAGATTAAAACAAAAGATTTGACCTTAAGAGTTTCCAGACCTCGCTTTATCATGATGCATAAAAGTTTAACAGTTCCAGCAGTCATAAAAGATATAAATGTAAAAAATGATAGGCTATTTTGGACCAATTTCTGAATATTGTTAAAAATGTAGTTTTATGAAGGGCTCAAAATGTAATTACTGAGAATGATCTATGAAAGAAATGCTGGAGAGACAATCCTATCCATATTTTAACTAGGATAAAACTGATCTTATTGATAGCAAGGGGGGGGACAAAAAACAGCTAACAGTTCTTTAAAAAATGAGCATCTTTGTTACAATAATTAAATTATCACTTCAACAGCATTTTCAAGTTCAAGATGATTCTGTTCTTTATGCTCAGGAAGATATTGGGGAAGGAGAAGACCTTTGGCTGCCATGTTCAGAAAACATACTGGTTATTCAGCATAATGTCTGGGTGCTCACACTTCTTTTGAGCTTGTACATTGTTGACTTTTCCTTTGGGTTTATATGAAACCATTCAAGAGCTTTGTCTTTGTCTAAGACTCAAAATGCAAAATGTACCCTAACATACATCTCACTGGGCCTCCGGGTACTCATTTGGTGATCTTGTAACGACTCTTTTCAATTCGTGAGTTGTGTCTGACCTTACATTTCTGAACATCTTCTGTGATTATTGATCATTCTATTACACTATTGTCTCTATTCTACTCTTCTTAGCTTTAGTTGTTTGTAACTCTTCATTTTTTGATGTACAGTCGAGCTGGCTCTTTTTATTATTTAGTAGCAATCCTGCTTGGGGAGGCTGTGGAGCTGATTGCTGTTCAATGGCTGCATTCCAGGGGTCCCTAAACTTTGCTTATTCCATCTAACAACTTTTATATCCCTTCTGCTTCTCAGCTGCCCATTTTTCCATCTAAGCTTGTCTCAATACTTAATCTTTTTGACTCTCCTCTTGATAGAGTATTCCCATTTTTTGAGTATTATTGAGAATTTATGCAATAGCTTTCCAAATGTATTTTTTTGTTTCTTGCGCTAGATGATGGAAAATATGTGTTTGCTGTCTTATGTCTCAAAACAAACTCCTCGCTCCACTGCTTCTTTTAATCACCACCTATCCCTACAAAAGACCAGAGCTCCAAAGCCTATCCTCTGTCTTCAAAGGGGGTAGAATCTTGTATGTTCTTGTATTCACTTGTTTGAAATTGCTGTTAAGGCTTATCAAGAAGGGTGCAGAGAAACTAATTTATGAAACTTACTTTGCTTTACATATATCCCAGTGTCCTGTAACTGTCTACTATTTATTTGGCTATTGAACTGTTCAATGCCACAGGTATTAGCCACATAAGTCCATTATAATTAAATAAATATGAGGTTCTGCACTCTCATTAACATGAGCCACATTCTATGTGCTCAATGCACTCGAGACATCCTAGTCATTTCTAAATCTCTACCACTCGACACTGTTGTAGAGTAGGATTCATCTGTTCCTCTAAGGTAACTCATAACAAATTGACTTTACTTTTGTAAAATCAAAATTTTTGATAATTATATTTTTCTTGTAAGATTTGGAAAGTGAGAAAGAAATGCAGCCCCTATGTGTCTCTATCACACTTCTTCTTTTCATCCATCACTTTTTATCCCAGCCTTAAGATTGCAAGCTATAAAACAGTGTTGTTGATATGCCTCCCATGTTGGCCATTGCAGGAAGTTTAGTCCCCAGAAAGGTCCATCCTTAGTAAAAGACTGAGTCCTAGAAACAGAAGCAACGGCAGATTGCTTCTCTGTGTGTAGAGGGCTGAAATGTGATGACCATGGTGCCATCAGGGATACTGAGGTTAGCTGCTGAAAAAAGACCCCTTGTTTCTTGGGCAGGCACACCCACACTGAAAGCAGGACTGATGGATAGCTTCTTCCTGATCGCAGGTCTAGATTGTTGTATGTCAAAGCTGCATTTGTCTCTCAGAAGCCCATTAGTCAACTATTCCATTGATGCTTGCCCAGTATCTACTATACATGTACAACTTCATCTGTACCTACTCAGAATAAGACCATTCATTGGCTGTCTTATCTGCATCTGCTCAGAATAACATTTATTGGCTGCCTTATCTGTGTCTACTCATTATAAGGCCAGTCATTGGCTGTCCCATCTCCATCTGCTAGCCATACAAACATTCATTGGTTGCCCTATCTGTATCTGCTCAGTATATGAACATTCTTTGGCTGTCCTATCTTTATCTTCTCAGTTTAAAGACATTCATTGGCTGTCTTTCTTCTCTGCCCTTCCCTAGGATCAAACTTTAAAACACTAGGTACATGTTAACTTATAATTCCACTGAAAATGGGACCATGACCTAAGACTGCCAGCTAAGTACTGTTCCAAATGTTCTACAACACACCCTCAAAAATAGCACCCCCAAGCTGGAGAGATGGCTTAGAGATTAACAACATTGTCTGTTCTTCCAAAGATCCCGAGTTCAATTCCCAGCAACCACATGGTGACTCACAACCATCTGTAATGAGATCTGGTGCCCTCTTCTGTCCTGCAGGATACATGCAGGCATAATGCTGTATACAAAATAAATAGATCTTTAAAATAAATAGCTGAGACCCATATTCAAATACATGAGTCCTATAAGAAACATTTTGCATTCAAACCCTAACATGGATAAAGGATTACATTGGATGGAAAAAGAAGAAAAAGAAAAGAGGAGAGGGAGGGAAGGGAAGGGAAGGGAAGGGAAGGGAAGGGAAG
>NC_034608.1:42017362-42034365 GCF_900095145.1 Mus pahari
AAGGAAAGGAAAGGAAAGGAAAGGAAAGGAAAAGAAGTGGGTTTGGACATGCAAGCTCTGCCAGGAAGAATGAAAAGCAATTCTCCATCATGATGATCCTTTTCATTTCTTCCCTTTTTACAGCCCATAAAACTCTTCTCAGCAAAAGGCCATCTGGTCAACCTGTGAGGCCTCATGAGGTGTGCAATAACTTTTACATCTATCTATTAACTTCCATGAGCCACAGAAGCAGTCATATTCAATACATAAACACATATGGTTGAACCCGATGATGTTTTATTTATAAAAGCTGAAACTTGAGCTTTATGTAATTTTCAAAGATCTTGAAATATTATTCTTTTGTTGATACCTTTGAGTCCTTTAAACAGGTGAGCTTTCATCCTGTGTGGCTTGGAGACTGTAGAAGGAATATCAGTGGGTGCAGATTTGGACCACAATATAGTGACCAATCCTGCCTCCACTCTAAGACCAGACTGAGACTATTGTGATATTTTCACTCAATCTCAGGCAAATGATGCAAAGTAGGTACAGCTTCTTGTTACTATAAGATGCTCCAGGCACATATGTTATAAAGTGAAAAGGTTGATTTTGGCTCACAGTTTTGGGGACTGCAAAGCTCCCATGCTTTGGGCTTTTGGCAAGGGCAGCAGATGGCAGGTGGTGCATGTGGTGATACTAAAAGCCTACATACAAGACAGGCAGCAGAACTATACCAGGATCTCATGAGTCCCTTGGAGGTCAGACCTTTGAGGGATCCCCTTTAGGCCCTACCTGCTAATGGTCTACATTCCCTCCCAATAGAATGAGCCAGGAGAGCAAGGTTTTCTCTATTACCAAGGGGTACTACCCATATTCACATAAGAGTGCAAGGTAAAGTTTTGCCTTACTCCTTCCACTTTGAATTCTCTGATCATCTTTTCCTTCTTCCCTCTGACTCTCTAACTCACTTTGGGGGTTCAGAAAGTTCCCCCATGGACGTGTTAGTCTGCTAGGAACTGCATAGTGATATGCCACATCTGCCTTTCCCGACTCCAGTGGCCTGTATCTTTCTACTGCTGTGGATTTGCTGGTTGGGTGATAGCACGTAAAAATCAGCATGAAATCAATCTACTTGAAATAATTCACACCATCAAACTGAAGACTTCATTTGGAAAAATATAGCTTCCTTGGAAACACAAATGCATAGCTGCTGAATTGAAATGCAGAGTGACAAATCATGGAAGCACTCCCAAGTACTTTGTACCAGTATCTGGCCCTTCTGCAATTTCTTGATAGCTTCCCATCAAGCAGTCCTTGATAAAAGGGCTCTGTCATTGACAAGTTTCAGATCAGCTCCCATCCCACCCCTGGGTACTCCCACTCATACTCTGATGGCTCTGATGGCCTGTCTGGAAAGACCTGGAAATGTGCCTGTCTGAATTGTGCATGTCACCAGGATTCAACTTGGCTTGTTCCATCCCCATAGGGGGATGCTGGAGGGAACATAACCTCACTGTTCCTAGTTCATTTCACTCCAGAGACACAGACCCCTCTGTGTCAACTGCTGTCACTAGGGTGGGAGACAGAAGCATCATGAGCCCTAAGATGCAACAAAGTTCTACTATGGCAGCCTGTGGCAGTGAGCATCATAAGGACCAGCTAGGACCAGGTATGGCTAAGAGCCTTGCTTCTGGGCTGAAACCTCCATTCTTCTAGTACTACCACCCATCCTGCTGCCATCACAGCTATTCCTACCTTCAGAATCTTAAGCATGAACAGCCATAAAAAATATTATGGGCTTCTTTTCTGGTTCTAGTGTCTCTAATGGTTTCAGAGTCTAGGAAATATATAAAACTAATGAACTGGATTAGGTCCATGGTTGTCTAAGGAACAAGAGAGCAAAGAACTGGAGACTATATAAAATGCATCAGCATCTATCAAGCATCATATTCCAAATGACACATCAGTCTCCTTCCCCATTCTCGATGCTAATGTATTACACACAGCTGGGTGGAGCATAGGCAGAGTGTGAACTATGAACCTTGAGCCACACATTCTGCTGAGGAAACCCATCCCCAGGTAGAAACCACTAAGCTAATCTGTTACTGCCAACATCTTCCTTTAGTAATAGGAATGCATTGGTCATTTAGCTCAAAACATTGCAGCATTGACAACATGGTTTATTGGAAATAGTTCAAGGGCAGTTGGTTTCCTACCCAACCTCTACCCCTGTGTTGCCTCATTCTGGCAGCTTGCACTTCTCTGGGCTCAAATGATACAAATGATCCTTGTGAACAGAATGATGGAGGTATCAAGCACAGTTATCTTGAAGATCTTGGATGGAGCTGGCTGTAGGACATCAGCAGTGCTAATGTGTGACCTGAGTCTTCTGTTTCTTGTTCCCATGCTTTGATGCATGGGACATTCCAACATCTTTTCTTGATTTCTTAGCAAGGTCAAGATGTTCTAAAAACATGAACCACTTTCCCATCTTCTGAGGTGGAATGCAGGTTCCTTGAAAGGAGAGACCTTGTCTAACATTGTTCAGAGGGGTTTCCCTATCAGACCAGCACGTCCGTAAACTCAATAAAACTGAATGGGGGTCATCCCGCTTAAGTAGTCTTTCCCCACCCCCTATGAACTTCTCATTCTTATATCAGATCACTTACAGACCTTCATATCTTACATGCTCTGTGTTCTTAACTCCATCTATGGGAGTCCCTAGTACACCAATCTCGTCTTCTGGGCCAGGCATCTCTGCTAAGCTAAAGGGTAGTAATGAGCACTGCATGGTTTCCTTCCCCTTGATCCTTTAGCATCCAGGTTTTCTGGCATCATAAGCTTGGCAGTGAGGACTAACCTCTCCACACCATGTTTCTGCCACAGGCCTTGGGAACCCATGACAGACAAAAATACAGACATTGCCAAAGTCCAACTTGGTGAACCAGTGAGTTTTATTAGGGTTACTTACAGGAATGGAAATGACTCAAAATACATCTGAATCACCAAAGAGCACCCCAGTACCACACAGCTCAGACAAGCTGTGTTTTCTGAGTGCTCAGGGAGGCAGCCAGCGCAGGATCTGAGCGCCCTGTCCCTAAAGGGAGATTGTACAACATTTTTAAAAGAATGGGTGCACAAAGCATGGGGAAGATGGGGGAAGCTGCATTGTTATTTAATTTGACATTATGGGTCAAGCAAGGCAGTACCACTGGAGACTGGGCCATATACAGGGCACCTGGCTTCAAGATCCTTAATTCATTCTATAGATATTAGGTCCAGAGCTGAGAGTAATAAGGGAACAAAGGAACAGGTTGGCTGCATGTAGTTAATTAAGGCATAACAGGCAATTGATATATATTTGCAACTTATGCACCTTGGTTTAAGATAACAGCAATTTCTATATTCTTTATCAGTTAACAGACAATTAAGAAAACATTTGGGAAAGTGGGATAGGTGTTCATTCCTAGGCCTGGGAACATGAGCTTCTTTGACCCTGTCATCAAGATGGAGCAGTTGTCTTTGAGATGGCTGGCCTCGGACAGCGGTTTCCAACAGACACTGTTCAGCTGTTTGATTTCTCCCTTTAAGTCAGTGGAGTCTGCAAATGAAGTGGTGGTACTTATAGGAAGTTTCTTTTGCTTCCCAACAAGACTTCACCTGGAGGGCAAATGAAACTTTCAAACCAGAAGTGCTGAAATGGGGAGTTGCTGTGGGGATCTATCAGAGAAGATTAATCAACCAGGAGTTCAAGCCAATAGCAAGACTTTATTGGCTGGAAAGCAACGACACTGAGTGTTTGGAACTTTCTTGAGGTAAACTTTTAAGAACAAAAACCACATCCTGGGTTGACACACTTCAGTTAGCCAGAAGCAGAACCACAGAAGCCAAAAAAGCCAGGTCAGTACATCTGGAGACGTTCCCAGAATTAGGGACTTTGATGAATTAGGCCTTTGTTCTCATTTGGGCAGGGGTTGCTGTCTGTGGGCTGGCTTTCAAGGCTGGGTTTGCATCATGGCGTCTGTTGTGCTAAGGTCTGGCGGCCTGTAACAGAACAGAACCATTGAGTCAGCTCAACGCTGGAATCCCAAGAGTAGGTCTGGACATTCTCTGTCACTCTTCTTTTCTTCCTTTCCTCTACACTAAACAAGAACTCTGGATTCTGAAGCAAGCAGAGAAAGGTAAAGTAGGAGGTGCTGTGGTGAACCAGCCCACGTCCAGGCCTTCCCACCTCATTTGTCAATTTCAAGAGCAACCACTGAAGGACAATAATCTACTCCAGCACTCAGGACTTCTTTTTTGGTGGGATTCAGAAAGCTAGGCTGAGGGATAAAAGAAGCAATTTTAGTCGTTTATGAAAATAGGAGTTCAGTCCAAGGGAATTCAACATAGCAGGACAAAGAGCCTCCTCAGCCAATGTGACTTGTCTTTGTATTTATACAAGTTCACTGGGTTCTTAGTGGGCTGCAAATGAACACTTCAGGGCAGATTCTGAGTAAGCCACAGGAGACCCATAGAGATCTACATGCCTGGACAGGAGGCCTAATGGAACAGCTGTCACTTGCTCTGGGAGGCTGGCAGTTAGAGCTGTCAAGCTATTCTTCATGGTGCTGGTAGGAAAGTCATAGTGTATTTTACCGATCTTGCTAACACCCTGGTTTGGCAGGGATGCTGGCTACCTCTGGCCCTACCACAGTATCATCTCTTCACTGGTAACAGGATACAGTCCAGAGTAATGATTCTTCCAGACTACTAGGAATGTAAGATGAGCGAATGGAAATGTCTTTGGATGGTGAGAGCCGAATCACAGATTTGAGGAACTGAGAAAGAATTTTGAGTAGGGAGAGAGTGTGTGTGCAGAAGGAGTCCCCAGAGCCTCCCAGTTTGGTGTGGCATAAGCAGTTGTCTGGAAAGAATGGAAAAATCGATAAGAGCACCTCCAGTTTGCTTTTTATCACCCATGCGCTGGTAATTCTAAATGTCAGTGATGAAATTTTCTCAAGCTGGGGAGGCTAACCATCCCTTGGCCCTCCATATGCAGTTGTTTGAAAGTGAATTAATGTAACACTCTCACTGGTTGATGAAGAAAGTGAGCCCCAATATCTAGCCGAAGCCCTAAAGCTAGAGTATCTGCTAAAATCCAGCTTTCCTTTCTGTCTCCCAGAGGCCTTTCCAGCCCATTACCTGCCTGACTCAGGGGTTGGAAACACTGGTGGGTCCAGCAACTGCACAAAATTTGATCATGCTAAGCAAATTAAGAAATCTAAAAATGCTGGAAAAGAGCCCAGTTGGCTGCCCTCGGTGCCCGTTTGCTTTCAACCCATACTGGGGGATTTTCAACCTTAAGGCTGTTTGTTTCTATCTGATCCTTCATTTGTAGTAAGTGAGCTTTCTCCAAATGCAGGAAATTCAGTTCTCTTCATACAGGTTGATTTCTATCTTGAGAAATTCTTAACGATTTTCTACTGGTGCACGGAGGGGTGGATCTCAGGTCTCAAAGGCAGGTGTGCAAGGACTGCATCCAGACATAGATGGTGATTCAAAAGTAATTTTAAAACCTGTGTAATTTATACTCACAGCCTTCATCCTACCTAGTAGGCAGGAGAGACAAGCTCAGATATTTAAGGCTTTTACAATATTAAGTTTTTCAATGATAGCTTTATTTTTGAATTTGAGTTGCACCACTGAGAAGGCCCTGGCCATTGGCTTGTCCCTCCTTCATGCCCAGGGTCTCAGCCTCCTGAATGGACATCTCCAGTCTCCTATGCAGCATCTAGCCCATGCCACTCAGTCGGCGTTCTGTTGTGGAATTTCCTGGCATTTTACATTTATTACTCTTTGTGATTTCCCTTCCCTTATGAAGTAAATCATTTCTTTCCTGAGCTTTTAAGATCGGAAACATATTATTTAAGACCCACCTGGAGATGGAATTAATCCTAAAAAATGCATCAATGCACCAAGTGAAGGGCAGGTGTGAGATTAACTGACCAACCCACATCACGAGCAAGCTTCCATTTGATTTATTCTCCGGAGGAGAATGGATTCATTATCTGGGTGACATGTCTGCCTGAATTATTTCTCCCGCTGACTTCCCTCTGCCCACATCACCTACTCTCCATGGACACATC
Source organism: Mus pahari (assembly GCF_900095145.1). Taxonomy (NCBI): domain Eukaryota; kingdom Metazoa; phylum Chordata; class Mammalia; order Rodentia; family Muridae; genus Mus; species Mus pahari. The sequence goes on from NC_034608.1 coordinate 42,023,470, forward strand.
GAAATCATTTGTTTATACCGAATCTTGGCCACTTCTCACCACACTCTGTGCATCATGTGTATACTCAGGTGCCTTTCTCCTGCTTTGAATCCTGCAGGAGCAAGGAATAGGAGTAAAGATAACAGCAGGATGTGCAAATCCAGAATGAACTGGCCACAAATGGGAGGGTATGATGCCACTCTGAAGGATGCAGAGTTGGGCAGAACAGATTCTTCTGAGATGAGGAGGAGTCAGTGGAGATTACTGGATCTCTTCAGCCCTCTGCATTTTACAACCCCCATCCCCAACATGTGAATCCTCACTGTTCACATCCCAGAGCCACACAGCACTGTGCACAGCTCTTTAAACCATTTAACTGGAGATTGCCTATATGCACAGAGGACTTAGGAATAATACTTAAGGTAGATACAATGATGCCACAGGGAACCCAACAAAAGCCTACACCCAGGGAGCTTGTGAGGAGTTGGCAGTGGAGGTGAATGTTCTGAATCATTCACTGGATTGACAGCAGGGTAGAGCTTGAATGGTTAAACCAGGAAGGTATATTTTTAGCTGCTGGAGTCTCACATGATAGGAAAAATATGAGCTTTAGATCCAGCAGGTCCTTGGTTCTAATTCCAGCTCCAACATATATCAACATGGTAACCTGTGGCTGTTATAGTTTCTGTCATATCCCTACAACCAGTTTTCAGAAAAATTTTTCCCTTGGGTGAATTGCATTAGTTAAAATTTACAGGTATCCCCTAATTAGTGTTACCGTTGTTGTGATGAAACACCATGACTAAAAGCAAGTTGGGGAGGAAAGGGTTTACTTGACATACACTTCCACATTTTTGTTCATCATTGGAGGAAGTCAGGACAGAAACTGAAACACACTAGAACCTAGAAGCAAGAGCTGATGTAGAGGCCATGGAGGAATTTGGTGAGAAGTTCTTGCTCTTGTCCTTCAGACAGAAGACCCTTTGAAGCCGGGTGGTGGTGGTGCATGCCTTTAATCCCAGCACTTGGGAGGCAGAGTTCCAGGGCAGCCAGAGCAGGGCTACACAGAGAAACTGTGTCTCAAAAAAAAAAAAAAAAAGCAAAGCACATTTGAAGCTCCAGCTGCTGTATTTTTAAACATCACATTTTTAATTATATGTGTAAGTGACTAAGTTATGTAAGTGTAGCATGTGCATACAAGTATCCTTAGAGGCCAGAAGAGGGAGGGCATTGGTTGCAATAGTACTGGAGTTACAGGTGGTTATGAGTTACCTGATATGAGCGTTAGAGCCAAACTTGATCCCCTACAGGAACAGCAAGGGATCTTAGTCACTGAATTATCCTTCCAACCCTTGTCCAGTGGCTTTTTATGGATATATGTTAGTATGCTATGAGTATTTACAACTTAAATGGACATCTGGATATTTGAGCTTATTTCCAGACATCGCAGGGAGCTTTTTGAATTACTGATGTTTTCATCTGGTTCCAATTTGGGAAACTAGAGTATGCCAATTTCCTTTTGATCTAATCCTAAGCAGCCCAAGTTAGAATATTGCTCTGACCTTGATTCCTATGAATAATGAGTTGAGAGATGAGAAAGAAGTTAGGGAGGAGTATTCTGAACCTCAACAAGGATGGGGGAAGATGGGTGGGGCCTTTCCCCTCAGAAGTGGCAAAGAATGTATGACCCCTTACCAGTGTGATGCTTCCTTCTCCAGGCCAAATTAAGCTCCCATGGGAGATCCAGGGGACATAGAGTCCTGGTGAGCTTTTGCTTCTTCACGTCCTCTGCCACTGGGGAGAGTTGGCTGACTAACTTGACTGGGCAAACTTAGAATGAAGGGACTTAGAAACAAGCATAATTTCCTGCCATGTGCCAGAACTCATTTTCAGAAAGATTTCTCCAGGGCCTTGGACATGAGTCACAGTGCTGAGGGCTTTGGCCCTTATGAGGAGTTGAAGCCTAATTAATTCAGCCTTCAGGATTAGGAAGACTAAATGTCTCCATGTTTGAACTCTTTCTTTCCTTCTAGACTTTATGAGTAAGAAGGTTATATTTGGCTTTGTCTCACACACTGCTTAACTTGCTTAGAAGTAGGAAGAAAGCATTATTGTCTTCTTTCATAGTCTTTATTACCTAAAAATGTTCATGAGCCAGCCTCAGCCTTCTTCCTTAAAAACTACGACGATGTATGAGAACATAAATTGATCATACAATATGTATACATAGCAGTGTGTAGAAGGAGAGACAGGGGTGTTTCAGTTTGGGTATCTCTGTGGGCAGAAGTCCATCAAGATGTGTCTCTGATGATGTGTCCTCTTAAAAAGGCCAAGGTTAAAAGTTCAAAGTCTGTCAAGTGTAGTTAGTGCTGGAGAAGTTAAATACAAACCTCTTTTCCAAAGTTATGACCTTGGGTTGTGACCTTGAAAATCCACTATTTTAATCACAGGAGTCAGGACACAATTTGTGTAAATGGCCTATTTACACATTAAAAAGCATTATTGTCTTCTTTCAAACCCATTCCTCTCAGAGGGAATGTAGCTGAAGGCATTGCCCTATGTGCACATTTGGAAAGTAGAACTCACCACCAGTGCTAATGCCTTTTCAAAAAACAGCTTCTGGGAGTTTGCAGACATAAAGCTAAGCATCTCCTTCATGAAGGAGAACAGTTACTTATTTAAGAAAATATTTATTGTACCTCAGCCAAGGAGCTAGGTGCTCCTGTAGAAATCAATGAACACAGAGTCCAATCCCCAGTGATACTGAGCTGCCAGGATGTAGTAGGGAAAACATGAAAAATTAACTAACTAGAGAAGTGGATATAAAAAAGCACAAAAATAATGGATTGGGCAGTAAATGCTAGGGAAATTCCTTGAGGGTTTAGAGTCAGGGGAATTGAGTGGAGAGATGAGCAGAATTTTACTAAGTGAGATCTGACCAGAGGCAAGAGCATTGGGGAGAGACTGTTGGGATGTTACTAGGGTCCTATCCTATAGCCCCACCCAGTGCAACATGGGCAGAGATGAAGAGGAAGAGGAGGAGGAGGAGGAGGAGGAGGAGGAGGAAGATCTTGTACAATGGATCAGTGAGGGGGTCCCCAGGGCTAGTGATGAGAGGAGGCTAGTAAAGCCATGTGAGAAATGAGAGGAGAGCAAGTGGGCTGGAACCCTTAGACACAACCATCGCCAGGTTTAAGGACGTGCATTTTAGCTTACAAATAGTGACAAGACCTTGAGGACTGTTAGAAAGAAATGAAGTCCTTAGCAACTAGTTAGCATACCCAGATGCCCACAGCAGTGGTCGTCAGCACATCGTACCCTGCTAGCCACACACCTACTTCACAGCTCTTACACAGATGCCATCCAGTATTCAATGTACAAGTCATTAATTACTGTCTTTGTGCCCCTCCCTCAAACATGGTAGGCTCGTTAAGATTACTATAGCCCTACCTCCTGATACAGTGCTACAGGCAGTTAGTTAAGATATTAAACATTTTCTAGTGAAAAACGAAGAGTTTAGATTGTATGACTATCTGGTGTGGGATAGATTGAGAGAGAGAGAGAGAGAGAGAGAGAGAGAGAGAGAGAGAGAGAGAGAGAGAGAGAACAGTTAAGTGAATACAAGCGAATGGTGGATCATCTGAAACAAGGGTGGGTATCAACTTCTGAAAGTTGTGAAAAAGGTGCTAATTGGGAAATGAAGGCATGCTGTTTAGACACACCGAGGGCTCAGCTCAGACATTTCCAAGTATACCATGGGAAAGTTAATTCTAATAGAAGCTTTCAGAGCAAACGTGTAAACAATAACCTTAGTACTTCACAACCACGAGAAGTTTGGTGAGAACGTCTCAGGTCACACAGGATGGGCCTAGACAGTCATCCTCCATCTTGTACTCTGTCCTTCCGTGTACAGCCAAAGCCATAAAAGCCTTCCCATGGCTCAGCTCTGCCTAGCTTTTGTATGCCAAGACATCAGCCCTAAAAGTACGTTAGGAGATGCTTCATCCCATACAGAGGCCACCGTAGTCCTGGGACCTCAAGAGTTATCGCTAGACAACAGGCATCTTTCCTGGAACAACGTGTTTAACTGCCTGCTACCACTCCAGGTCTACACTGGATCTAGAACTCATTGCCAAGAGCACTGTCCCTTATGGGACCCTTCCCACCTTCTATCCCTTTTCACTCAGAACGTTGGCTACCTTTAGGCTTATTTTGCCTCATCCAGATGTTCTATCGTCATTCATCATTCTACAGGCATCTTCCTGATCTAAGAGTGCCTGCTGCTTAGACCACTGGGCCCCAAGTAACTCAACCACTAGAACTGTGGGTGTCAGTTTGCGATGGATGTAAGGATATCGGCCTAATTGGAAAATGAAGGCATGCTGCTAAGATACAATGATGACTCAGTTCAGACATTTCCAAGTAGACCATGATACACCAAGGATACCAGTGGTGTAAGATCTTGATGTACAAGATCAAGTGGTACAGAGATGCTTTTCTGTGATTTATTGACTGGGCATCATCAGTTTTTTGTTTGACAGTCCTTCAGGTAACCACAGGTCTGATGAGATTTGTGTGAGATGTAGGCCAACAGCTGCTCCCTCATGGGTCAATGGTGTAAGCAGACTAAATGTTTTGAATGTGAAGAAGAGAGTTCAAAGGCAGATCCCAAAGCTTGCACACACAGTGAGGGTTAAGCTTCTGGATTTGGGAGGCATCTCTATAGATAAATACATAAGTTCAGTTATTCCTAAAGTCAGTTGATATGATACGCACAATGAGTCAACAAGAGACCTTGACTGCAAGCCCTTGCACCACAAAGATTATCCCAATTTTCATTACCTTTTGGGAAAGGAAACACTGCGGGAAGCAGCAATATCTAGGATAAGGCAGAGCAATCTTTATTTTTTTAAATTTATTTATTATTATTTTCTTTATTTACATTTCAAATGCTATCCCGAAAGTTCTCTATACCCCACCCCCGCCCCTGCTCCCCTACCCACCCACTCTCACTACTTGGCCCTGGCCTTCCCCTGTGCTGGGTCATACAAAGTTTACAAGACCAAGGGGCCTCTCTTCCCAATGATGGCTGATTAGGCCATCTTCTGCTACATATGCAGCTAGAGACACAAGCTCAGGGGGTACTGGTTAGTTCATATTGTTGTTGCACCTACAGGGTTGCATCCCCCTACAACTCCTTGGGTACTTTCTCTAGCTCCTCCATTGGGGGCCCTGTGTTCCATCGAATAGCTGACTGTGAGCATTCACTTCTGTGTTTGCCAGGCACTGGCATAGCCTCACAAGTGGCCACTATATCAGCAGAATCTTGCTGGCATGTGCATTAGTATCTGGGTTTGGTGGCTGATGATGGGATGGATTCCCGGATGGGGTACTCTCTGGATAGTCCATCCTTTCATCTTAGCTCTAAATTTTGTCTCTGTACCTATATCCTTTCATGGGTATTTTGTTCCTTATTCTAAGGAGGAATGAAGTATCCACACGATGGTCATCCTTCTTGGTTTTCCTGTGTTTCAGAGCAATCTTTATATCTCACTAGTTTATGAGAAGTGATTTTAAAGAGTAAAGGTTAAAAGATTGAATGTTGAGATTAGCTAACATGAAAGCAAGAAGAGGCGAGTGTGAATCTCAGCTGGTGGGTGGAGCCATTCGGAGGTGGGTAGGACCACATAAGAGAGGCTGAGAGGGGCAGCATACGGAGTACGAGCATCCTCAGCACTTCCTCTTGTAGATGCACTGTTTTCTCTCATCCTTGACATTTTCACAGCCAAGAGTTGGTGATGGGAAAACTGTATCAGAAGCAGCCTTTAGCCGGGTATGCTAACCCTCGCAGGGAGCAGCAGACCCCTCAGCCTGACGGTGACAATGAGGGACAGGAGCTGGCACTGTCCCCCTTGCAGGGTTCCATGCCTATGTGTCCATAGGACCTAATTTCAAAAGGCAAGAATAGAGCCAGTGAGGAAATGTTTCCTATTTAATATCAAACAAAAATACACCCTGGCTCTTGGCCTGAAGATATTCTAGTCCAACCTTTTTCCAGCCCCTCAAATGTAACCAGTTGGGAGCCTCCTCTGAAGTGCTGCACTATTCAACCTTTGAGATGAAGGATTTGCCATTTAACAAGGAAGCTCTCTCTCTCTCTGGTTTTTTTCAATGCAGAAATGGGACACCAAGTCTACAGCTTAGGATTCTGGTTCCTTCCTGATAAACTATGCTTAATATATAATGTGTGTAAAGGCATAAATGTACTCAGATACACAGTTCAGGGTGTGAGATCATGTTCTGTGTCCCTTCTGATCAAAACTCTAGAAATAAGCCAGCGAGTTCATCTTAAACTGTTGTAGGGAAAATAGAGTTCTCTAGTTTAATTTTTGAATTTAATTTAATACTTTTATGTATTCACTCTAGATCCCACTCACTACCCCCTCCTTCGGGTCACTCTCCCCACAGTCCTTCTCCCCTCCCCCTTCCTTTCTCCTCTGAGTGGGTAGGGGCCCTCTTGGGGATCCCCCTACCCTGGCACTTAAAATCTCTGCAAGGCTAGGCACTTCTTCTCCCACTGAGGCCAGACATGGTAGCCCAGCTAGAGGAACATATCCCACATACAGACAACAGCTTTTAGGATAGCCCCCACTCCAGATGTTTGGGAGCCAAATGAAGACCAAACTGCACATCTGCTACACACATGCAGGAAGGCCTAGGTCCAGCCTGTGTATGCTCTTTTGTTGTTGGTCCAGACTCTGAGAGCCCCAAGGGTCCAGGTTAGTTGACTCTATTGGTCTTCCTGTGGAGTTCCTATCCCCTTCAGTGCCTGAAATCCTTCCTCCTATTCTTCCATAAGAGTCCCCCACCTCCATCCACTGTTTGGCTGTGAGTGTCTATATCTGCCTGAGTCAGCTGCTGGGTGGAACCTCTCAGAGGATAACATGCTCCTGTCTGCAAACATACAGATTATTATTAATAGTGTTAGGGATTGGTGCTTGCCCATAGGATGGGTCTCAAGTTGGGCTGGTTATTGTTTGGCCATTCCCTCAGTCTCTGCTCCATTCCCTGTGCCTGCATTTCTTGTAGAAAGGATACATTTGGGGTTGAAAGTTGGGTTGGTGTCTCTATCACTCCACTGTGGTTCCTACCTGGCTACAGGACTCTTCAGATCTCTTATTCCTAATGAAGTAAGTCACAGCTAAGATCACCCCCATTGATTCTTGGGTGCTTCCCTTAGCCCAGGTCTCTATCTCCTCCTGGAACTGCCCCCGCTCCTCACCCTGTCAGTTGGAGATTTCCATTTACTTCATGGCCACCTAGCCATTTCTCCTGTCCTTCTCCACACTTGATCCCATACCCGCGCCCTTCCAATTCCCCACTCTAGCTGCTTCTTATGACTTTATTCCTCCTCCTAAGTGAGATTCATGCTTCCTCGCTTGGACTTTTTTTTTTCTTGTTGTTTAGCTTCTTTGGGCCTGTGAGTATATCATGGTTATCCTGTATTTTATGGCTAATATCCATTTACAAGTGAGTAAATACCATGCATGTCCTTTTGGGGCTGGGTTACCTCACTCAGCATGATATTCTCAAGTTCTATGCAAAATGCATGATTTCTTTTTTTTTTTTTAATAGCTGAATAGTATTCCATTGTATAGAGAGAGGTACCACATTATCCTTACTCATTCTTCAGTTGAGGGACATCTAGGTTGTTCCCAGTTTCTGGCCATTATGAATAAAGCTGCTATGAATGTAGTTAAGCAAGTGTCTTTCTAGGATGTTGGAGCATCTTTTGGGTATATGCCCAGGAGTGGTATAGCTGGGTCTTGAGGTAGAAATTCCCAGTTTTCTGAGAAACTGCCAAATTGATTTCCATAGTGACTGTACAAGTTTGCACGCCCACCAGCAATGAAGAAGTATCCCCTTGCTCCATATCCTTGCCAGCCTGTGCTATCTCTTGAGTTTTTGATCTTAGCCATTCTAATGGGTGTAAGATGGAATCTCAGAGTTGTTGTGATTTGCATTTCCCTGATGACTAAGGACTTTGAACATTTCTTTAAGTGCTTCTCAGACATTTAAGATTCCCCTGTTGAGAATTCTGTTTAGTTCTGTACTCCATTTTTAATTGGGTTATTTGGGTTGTTGGTGTCTAATTTCTTGAGTTCTTTGTAAATTTTGAATATTAGTCCTCTGTTAGATGTAGGGTTGATAACGATCCTTTTCCAATCTGTAGGCTGCTGATTTGTCCTATTGACAGTGTCCTTTGCCTTACAGAAGCCTTGCAGTTTTATGAGGTTTCGTTTATCAAGTGTTGATCTTAGAGCATGAGCCATTGGTGTTCTGTTTTAGAAATTGTCTTCTTTACTAATGCATTCAAGGGCACTTCCCTTATCTTCTATGATATTTAGTATATCTGGTTTAATGTTGTGGTCCCTGATCTACTTGGGCTTGAGTTTTATGCACAGGGATACATATGGGTCTATTTTCATTCTTCTACATGTAGATATCCAGTTAGTCCATCACTATTTGTTGAAGATGCTTTCATTTTTCCATCATATGGTTTTGGCTTCTTTATCAAAAATCAAGTGACCATAAGTGTATAGGTTTTTTTCTGGGCCTTTGATTCAATTCTATCAATCAATGTGTCTATTTCTGTACCAATATCATGCAGTTTTTATCCCTATTGCTCTGTAGTATGGCTTGAAGTCAGGGATGCTGATACTCTTATTGTTCAGGATTGTTTTGACTATCCTGGGTGGGGTTTTGTTTTGTTGTTGATGTTGTTGTTGTTCTTGTTCTTGTTTTGCTTTCCATATAAAGTTGAAATTGCTCTTTCAAGGTCTATAAATAATGTTTGGAATTTTGATGGGGACAGCCTTGAATCTATAGATTGCTTTTGGTAATATAGCTATTTTCACTGTGTTAATCCTTCCTATTCGTGAGCATAAGAGATCTTTCTATTTTCTGATATCTTCTTCAGCTTCTTTCTTCAGGGACTAGAAGTTCTTGTCCTGCAGATATTCCACTTGCTTGTTTAGTGTTACAGCAAGATATTTCATATTATTTGTGACTATTGTAAAGGGTGTTGCTCCTCTAATTTATTTCTCAGCCCATTTATCATTTGTTTAAAGGAGAGATACCAATTTCTTTGAGTTAATTTTGTATCCAGCCCCTTTGCTGAAGGTATTTATCAGCTGAAGGAGTTCTCTGGTAGAATTTTTGGATTCACTTATGTATACTATCATATCACCAGCACATAGTGATACTTTGACTTCCCCCATTAAAATTTGTATTCCCTTGATCTCTTCTAGTTGTCTTATTGCCCTGTTTAGAACTTCAAGTACTTTATTGAATAGATAGGGAGAGAGTAGGCAACCTTGTCTTGTACCTGATTTTAGTGAAAATGTTTTAAGTTTCTCTCCATTTAGTTTGATGTTGGTTATTGGCTTGCTGTATACTGCTTTGATTATGTTTAGGTATGTGCCATGTATCCCTGATTTATCTAATACCTTTAACATGAAGGGGTGTTGGGCTTTATCAAAGTATTTTTCAGCATTTAATGAGATAATCATGAGATTTTTTTTCTTTCAGTTTGTTTATATTGTGGATTATTTTGATAGATTTTTTTTTTTACATATTGACCCATTCCTGTATCCCTTGGATGAATTCTACTTGATCTTGATGGATGATGTCTTTGATGTGTTCCAATTCAGCTTGCAAGTATATTATTGAGTACTTTTGCATCAGCGTTCATAAGAGAAATCAGCTTGAAATTCTCTTTCTTGTATCAGGATTACTGTGGCTATATAGAATGAGTTTGGCAGTGTTCCCTCTGTTTTCGACAAGAGTCTCCTGCTTCTCCCTAACATTGTCCTTGCTTGTTGCTAACCAGAGTTTCTCCAAGTATCTCAACCACTCAAAAATAAACTCAGCCTTATGAACTTCACCTAGTTGATTGGATGCTTCGTCACTGAGCAGCAAGCTATGAGCTAATTCCATTTCTTGCAGCAAATTCTCTTAGCTGGTCACAAGTCTTCTCATTTATAAATGCAGTCAATATACCTATGGAACAAGGCGCTGAGCTCACACCTGTTTTCACTATGCCACATTATTGGCTCTGCAATAGCCCAGTTCTCTAATTGAGAGCTGAGTAATGGAAAGCTCAGGCAGGGTGAGGGTAAGCATGGGGATGAGGGGCAGCAAGGACTTCTTACTGGGTCAGTTCTATTTCATTTTTTTTTTCTTGGAGAGCATGATCTGATACTTCAGAAAATGGCATGGGCACATAGCAATAACCTCTAAAGTGTGGAGCAGCCTAAGGCGCTTGACAAAAACAGGAGAGGGGATCAGAGTGAAGGCTAGGAACATGAGCTTGCCTTGCTTCTAGTTCAGTGATTCTCTACCTTCCTAATGCTCTAACCCAGTTGGTGGTGACTCCAGCCATACAATTATTTTTGTTGCTACTTCATAACTATAATTTTGCTACCATTATGAACCATAATATAAATATCTGATATGTAGGCTATCTAATATGTGACCCCTGTGAAATGGTTGTTCAACTCCCAAAGGAGTTGAGAGCCACAGGTTGAGAAGCACGGTTGCAGTCCTTATACATTTTGTGTGGTTCTGTGAGAACGTCTAAAATTCTCAGGATGTCAGTTAGTCTGAAAATTACAATTGAGATTTAGGTCTATGTATTCACAAGTGTAGAACAAATGAGTTTATAGAAAAACTCAGTCATGTTCCCAAGATTTGGGGTATTTTTAAAGTTCATTTTGCTAGAAAGAAGTCTGAGAAGGCATCATGAGAGAAGTAGCTGGGAGAAGAAGAAAGAAGAAGAAGAAAGAAGAAGAAGAAGAAGAAGAAGAAGAAGAAGAAGAAGAAGAAGAAGAAGAAGAAGAAGAAGAAGAAGAAGAA
>NC_034608.1:42034490-42047013 GCF_900095145.1 Mus pahari
GAAGAAGAAGAAGAAGAAGAAGAAGAAGAAGAAGAAGAAGAAGAAGAAGAAGAAGAAGAAGAAGAAGAAGAAGAAGAAGAAGAAGAAGAAGAAATTGACTGGCTACCATTTCTAGATCAATGATATCTTCACTTTAGACTTTATCAGTGGGTTAATTAAGAGCACAGCAGTGATGGTGCAGGAGGATGCCAAATGTCCTCTAGCCTCATGGCCATTACTGGAGACTAGCTTGGCCTTCCACAATAAGGCCAATATGTCATTAGAAAAGAAGTTTCCTACCTTGAAAACTCACATGGCATCTTTGGTAGATATTTTCCTTCTTTTATGGGTGTCATTACTGCCCTCAAATGTAACCACATATAATAGTAGTTCGCTTCTAAATATTTTTGTTCATATGAAAATTGGATGATTTTGCATAATATTTTCTAATTTTTAGTGTTTTTCATCTTTAAATGCAACAAATGATGCAACTAAGTATATCATGTTGAAGATTCAATAAAGCAATTCCATGAAGATCAAGGCTCAGCACTGAGACCATGACATGGAAGACCAAGGCTCAGCACTGAGACCATGACATGGAAAACCTAGGCTCAGCACTGAGACTATAACATGGAAGACCAAGGTTCACCTCTGAGATTATGACATGAGAAATAGAAGACTAAGGTTCAGCACTGAGACCATAACATGGGAGACCAAGGTTCACCACTGAGACTACAACATGGAAGAACAAGGCTCAGCACTGAGACCATGACATGGAAAACCTAGGCTCAGCACTGAGACTATAACATGTAAAACCAAGGCTCAGCACTGAGACCACAACATGGAAGACCAAGGCTCAGTGCTGAGACCATGACATGGAAAACCTAGGCTCAGCACTGAGACTATAACATGTAAGATCAAGGCTCAGCACTGAGACAACAACATGGAAGACCAAGGTTCACCTCTGAGATTATGACATGAGAAATGGAAGACTAAGGTTCATCACTGAGAACGTGACAAGGGAAACCAAGGCTCAGCACTGAGACCATAACATGGGAGATCAAAGCTTAGCACTGAGACTACAACATGTAAGACCAAGGCTCAGCACTGAGACCATGACATGGGAGACCAAGGTTCACCACTGAGACTGCAACATGTAAGATCAAGGCTCAGCACTGAGACCATGACACAGGAGACCAAGACTGAGCCCTGAGACCCTGACATGGAAGAATTAAAAATAGCTTAGTTTCCTATCCCTCTTATTTCTCCCTTCAGAAACAAATAACAGAGGAAGGGCTCTGGATAAGTGCCTACTCTTCTGGATAGGGGATGCTCTGAGGCACTTTTTCCTAAAACTCTTCTAAATGAATTTCACCTTCAGGAATTTGACTAGCAGTGTTTTAAAATCTGATTTACAGGAGATTTCAGACTGGGCCCCATTTCAATAACTGTGGAAAATCAATACTTCTTTTTTTTACAAGAAAGGTTTCTTTTGGAGTGTCAAATACGAATGTAATTAGAAAATTTCATTTTACAATGTTTTTTTTTTTATTGGCTCGGGATACTAACAGTAACAAAGTTATAAGTAGGCCTAGTATCTCAAAGTAACTGATTATTTATTTCTGCTCAAAAACAGAGCTTTGGGTAAGTCTGAATAAACAAATTTGAGACATCTTTTTTTTTTTTTTTAAGTTGGGGGCCTGAGAGATGCTTTGTTAGTTAAGAGTACTGGCTGCTCTTCCAGAGGTCCAGGGTTCAATTCCCAGCTCCCACATGGCAGATCACAACTGTCTATAACTCCAGGCCCAGGGGATCTAATTCTCTCTCCTGATCTCCATAGGCACTTGGCATGTATGTGGTGCACAGATATACATGCAAACAAAACATCCACATACATAAAGTAAGGAAATTAAAAAAAAATCAGGTGGGAATTTTTAGACACCCAAATTAACTCTAGAATCCTCTTAAGAGCTTAGGGAGCCATGGATTCTCTATATTTACATTTTCCCAAATATAAGATCAAAATGAGAACAGAGAATATCTTTCCTCAGTAGTTCTGAGGCTGTAAAAATAACACAAAGGACTTCTGTAAGTATTGAATTCTGCATAAATGCAGTTCCCATAGCCCCCTGGGTCATATAAGCCTAAGGGAAAATCTTCACAAAGCCAGGGAAAAATACAAAGTGTCCACCTTGGAGGGTTACTGCCTCCCACATCAGTCCAGGTGTGCAGTGCTCATTTCCTTCCCCTTGCTGACTCCGGTCCTCCCGATTCTGAGATCACCATGCTTTGTCTGCCAGTCTTGGCCCGTGTCTCTATCTGAGGGCTTGGCACTGCCACCGCATTACAGTGTGAGGCTATTTCTACCAGGGTAGAAAGCATCTTCCTCCGGTGTTAAGATGCTTGTCCGGCTCCCTTAAAATAAAGGTTCTTAATAAGGAACTACTAGGAGCATGCCCAGGAGGTGGGTGGGTGACATTAGGAGGGTGGACAAGGTGTGACCCACAGAGCTCCTGGGTCGCTATGTTTAATTTCCTAGGGCTGCCACAAACAAATGTAAGCAAGCCTGGTGTTTGAAGGAGAGTTATGCTGGCAGCTATGGAAGCCAGCCTCTGAGATCAAGGTGTTGTCAGGACTGCATGTTCTCTGAGGATACGCAGCAACATTCTCTCCTTTCCTCCCCTGCTGCCTTCTGACTTTCCTGTGGGTGAGCAGATCCAGTCCCTGCCTCTGCCTTCACATCACTCCTTCCATATATCTCCTCTGGAATCAGGAATGTCCCCAACAACTTATGTTAGTAATGGCTTGGCTGTCCAGAGGTAGAGGAAAGCTTTAAGAGGTGGGGGCTGGTAAGCTTACTATTGTAGGATCCCAGTCTCTTCTCATCTCATGAGGGGAAAGCCTTAGCTCTACCATCTTGAATTATCTTTATGATGTGAAGCCACAGTCCCAGACCATTGAGGCCGACCAATCAAGGAATGAGCCCTTGAAAATGTTAATGTGAACCAAGCCTTTTATCTTTACAAGTAAATTGATTTCTGACATTTGTTCTAGTGATAGAAAGCCAACAAAGATCTCTCTTTAAAAACAAGATAAATAAATAAATGCATACATAAGTAAATAAGTGATTTGTCATTAATTTGTAGCTTCACCTTGACAATTGAAGTTGATCTCACCTTATGATTCTTCTTGTCTTGATTTTATCACAAAAGGCTCCCTCCCTCAAAGCACATTGCTATGTCCTGGGGGTTGGAACACCTGGGTGGCTTTTCAGGCTCCCTAACTCATGTCTCCAAGTCAGTTCTTCTCAACCTTCTAATGCTGTGACCCTTTAGTACAGTTTCTCACGTTATCCATTATCGTGACCCCCCCCCCAAAAAACACACCGTGAAATTATCTTCATTGCTGTTTCCTAACTGTAACTTTGCTACTGTCATGAGTCGTGATGTAAACATTTGTGTTTTCTGGTGGTCTTAGGCAACCCGTGTGAAAGTGTCATTCCACCCCTAAGAGTGTTTCAACCCCCAGGCTGAGAACCTCTGCTCTATATCCTCTTGGATATCTATCTCCTCTTAGTAGACAGACTATGGGAGAATCACCTTAAGAAGCCAATAAATATTCATTCCAGAGACTGCTCTTCTCCTAAATCCCTGACTCATGCCTTCAGTCATTCGTTGGCTGTTTCTACAAGAATATGTGTTACCCCTTTGCTTACATGTAGGGTTTTAAATGAGCCACCAGTCTAGCTCGTGCCCCTCACACACATACCAACTCTTGGTTCAGCACAGCTCTTAGCTTCCCATCTCTGAGGACACCAATTCTGTCCTTCCTCTGCTAAAAAAAAAAAAAAAAAAACCAAACAAACAAAAAAAAACAAAACTTCAATGAATCCTGGCCTACAGGTAGGGAGATGATACTTAATATATACTCTATACTCCAACATTTTTTAGTGACATCATATTAAGCTTTTAGTTTCTGTTATCAGACAGCCCAAGGGCCCTGAAGGAATGAGGAGATGCTCAGAGAGCTCAAGACAATAATCCCAGAAAGATTTTAAGTTTGCCAATGATCTTGCCTGGAGGCAAAGCTCCAAATCGGTGGCCCTTCACTATTAGGTCCTATTTAACATTCCCCACTGACATGAACTGTTCTCCATGCTACCCCAAAGTACCTAAAGGGACTTGCTGGCCTTTGAACATGTCTTTGTTGAAAATTCCCACATGTGTGTTTTTCCTTCATTGTGATCTGTTCGATCATCTAAAGGCTCTCCCTATCCCTTGCTAACAACTAAAAATGATGACGTCCTGTAGATTGTGAACGCCATAAGGATTGGGACTGTGTACTAGATAGCCATGTATCCCCACTATTCCGTGCACTAGCCACCGTGCCCGACACACAGTAGGTGCTCCAGAAATGTTCGTTGAAAGAATGGAAAAAGAGTTAATGGAGTGAGAACATGATTGGTGACTTGTAACGGGACTCTCGCCAACCCAAGCACGGCATACGTGCTTCTGGCAGGCTTGCCCTTCTTCGTTCTCTCTGCCTTGCTCAAAACCATTTGATTACAAGTCTAAAGCTGACACCCAAGGTCCATTCCTTTATTTGGTCACTTCCTCCCCCTGAAGCTGATTACCAAGCTCCAACAATCAAAAGCCCCTTTCGGCTCACCTAAGTGACATGCCCAATCAAAATTAAATACCTCATCCTATCACAGGGTTTCCCCCTTTATCTTAATAAACTGCATTTCCCTATGGACCATGTCTGTCTCCTTTCTATACAGAAGCGGTCCTTTGTCTCTCCAGCCTACTCCCTCAGGGACAAATAGCCCTGCCTCTTCTCTCTTGTCCCTTTTCTCCCCTCTTCCTTGTTCTCTTCCCCCCCCCTTCCTCTATCTGGGCCACAAAGATCCTTTGTGCCTAGAACTTGGCCTTAGTTTATCTTAAGCCGATTCTTGGGGGGGGGGGGCGCTCCTACAAGCTTGGGTAGGCAGCTGTAACACAGAGCTTAAGAAGCAGGTTTAATTCTTCGTTTTCAAGGGTTGGGGAAATAGTCTTTGTTGCTGAAGTGGAAGTGGGCTGTGAGAAGGGAGAGCAGAGATGGCCCCCGAATTTTTGATCTGAGAAAATACAAAACAGGGTTCTTCATTGACTGGGTTATTCAGCTATCAAGAGAAAAATAGGTATAAGGCAAAAGGCAGAAACTAAATTTTGTACGTACTGAATCTGAGAGATAACCAAGATCCCCAGGTAGAAATACGAGGTAGCTTGTTGACCAGGAAACTGGTCAGGCATCACTGCAAAGCTCAGTGGCAGGTGATAACCAGGAGTGAGCGAAGGCATCCGAGCAGAGTCCGGGATGGTGGCAATGCAGATGGTCCCCCTGCAGCACATGGGCGGTCTGCTCTGTGGGCTTTGTCAGCCTCAGAGCACCTGCACAGCCTCCACTTTAACAGGGCTGTTTCCGCCAAGAGCAGGAATGTTCCTGCCCAACCCAGGCATGCATGAAGGACTTACTGGGGCAGGGGAAGGGAGATGGCAGTGTTAAAGCATGCAGGAGAAAAGGGTTACAGTATCTGGGAGGAGCCATGTTGCTTCCCAAAGTCACCTTGCTTCTGTGGGAGACGAAGAACTCCTGTTCGGCTGCAGTCTGTGTCTCCGTTTATTCTATCAACCTCCATGACCCGGAACACAGATAGTCCAACAGTGAAAACCACCTAGAAGCAAGATATGTTGTGCCAGGTACAGAGTACTGTCTCAGCCAATTTAAACTCAAGTTCTATTACCCAGTCAGAGGATGCTCAGGTACCTGGATGCACTGAGTTATCCTAGTGTAAATGAGTAGGTATTAAAGTGGCTCTGTGCATGGTTATGTGCACCCTTTAGAGGATAGCTCTTAATCTTTGTACTTATGTGCACGTGTACTTATGTGCATAGATTTCAATGTATGTGCCTGTGAAATGATTGCAGGAGAGAGGGGAGAAGGGAGTTTCTTTGGCTTGTGACATCCACCTCAGTTTTCTTTGTGGTGCTTTTAACGTCACACTTCCAGAGAGGCACTACAGGCACAGCGGGCAAGGTCTGACTCCTGGGAGGGGTTGGTAGCCATGGAGCTGTTGCCCACAGCCAGTGTTGAAGTGACTGTCCCTCCAGGCTTAAATCCTTTGGGGGATGCAGTCATGACATGATGCCCAGGGTTTTCTATGTGGCTCCAAGTTTGGAATGTGGAAGGTGGGTATATAGCTAAGGTATTCGGGGGAGCAGAAAGCAACATGGTCAGAGAAAGACCAGAGTCTGGGTGCTGTGAGAGTTGTGATAGGCACTGTCTTCATCTGTTTCACCATCAGCAATTTTGTCTTCGGCACCTTTAGCAACTGTAGGGAGCAGTACATGGCTCAGCCCTCACATGAGAGAAAGTAAGGGTCTCTGGGTCAGAGACTGAGAATATGAGCCTTGTGTGCTAAAGCTGCAGCTATCTCACACACACACACATCAGTCCACTTGGTAGTAACTGTGTCTCTAGTTTTATCTACAGCCACACACACCAAAGTATCAGGCCAAAGAAATAGGCAAGAGAGCTAAGTTTTACCCACGGCTAGATCTTCCCATGGACTGTCTGACCTCTCAGAAGCCCAATGGCATTTTTTTATTCTTTATTGCATTAAGGGGTGTCTACCTTGCTGATAAAATACCAAATCAGTTCAAAAATCTGTATATAATCCATGCATGTGTGCGCGAGGGTGTTTCTGAAACCCAACAGCATTTGGGTGGGAAGACTAGGTTACAATCAATCCACCTTTACCAACGTGGGTGGGAGCCAATCTGCTGAGGCCTCAGAGAGAAGAGAAAGGCAGAGCCAAACAAACTCACTTTCTATTGGAGTGAGGCTAGCACTGTCCTGCCCTCGGGTGTCAGAGTCCCAGGTTCTCAGGCCTTTGAACTCTGGAGCATACACTAGGTTTTCTGCTCTGACAATTTGGACTGTGTACTGTAGGACTTTCAAATCCCACAATCTCTGGAGATGATTTCCACAATAAAGAAAAAATAAAATCCCATCTGCCCTGTCCTCACTTTCTGTCTTGTATTGGTTCTATTCCTCTGGAGAGCATGTATTTCTACTCGGAGAACATGATGTTGTTTGTTGGGGTGTGAAAATATCAACCTCCTTTGAAAAATACACCACCAGGTGCCCTGTGGTTTCCTCTGGTTCCACTGCCTTTGTCCTTCCCCGTTTTTCTCCCATCATCCTTTCTAGTACCAGAAAGTCACCCCAAAGCCAAAGTATCGACTAATCCTATTTTATTTTTTAAAGGAAAGGAAGGGAAACAAAGAAATAAGCAAGCTAACAAGCAAGCAAACAAACAAACAAACAAACAAACAGATCTCGAGCCTTTGCAAGCCTCCTCCTGTTTTGGTGGAACAGCCAAAGCTACACATATTGATCCGGCCCACACTCTGCCAAGTTGAAACACTGATTTATGAGTAGCAAAGTAGCAAAATCACACACAGAAAGAAAAGTAGGTTTATTGACAAAAAAATATGTTGTCCCTTGTAATCAGAAGAAAACCTCACAGTCACTGTCATTTTTTTTATTTAAGAAAGTAATTATAGCCTGTCAGAGTTGGGGGTAGGCCATGATCCTGGAAGACACAGATTGAAACAACATAGTTCTAATGATAAAATAAAATGTAAGTATCCACGTCACAAATACTGAAAATATGATTCTAGGAATAATAACTACTCTTTAGAGATTTTATTTATGGTATGGAAGGGATATTTATGTAAGGAACACATAAAATTTTAATACCTTATAGATAAAGAGGTAAATAAGAAAAAAAAGTTTTTGCAAGTATAAACATAGTGCTGTCCAGTCACACATACAGAACAGATATGAACCAGTGAGCTATATTCATAAGAAAAGGGTAACCATATAGTGGCATATTCAACAAATGGTGCTGGTCTAACTGGTGGTCTGCATGTAGAAGAATGCAAATTGATCCATATCTGTCACCTTGCACAAAGCTCAAGTCCAAGTGGATCAAGGACCTCAACAGAGAACCAGACATACTGAATCTAAGAGAAGAGACAGTGGGGAAGGGAAGAAGCCTCAAATACATCGGCACAGGAGAAAATTTCCTAGAAAGAACATCAATGGCTTAGGCTCTAAGCTCAACAATTGACACATGGGACCTCGTGAATCTGAAAAACTTCTGTAAGGCAAAGGACACTGGCAGTAGGACAAAATAGCAACCTATAGATTGAGAAAAGATCTTCACTAACCCTACATCTGATAGAAAGCTAATATCCAAAATATACAAAGAACTCAAGACGTTGGACTCCAAAAAAATTAATAACCCAATTGAAAACTGGAGTACAGAGCTAAACAGTGAAGCCTCAACAGAGGAATCTCTAATAGCCCGGAAACTCTTAAAGAAATGTTCAACATCCCTAGTAATCAGGGAAATTCAAATCAAAACAACCCAGAGATTCTACCTTACACCAATCAGAACGGCTAAGATCAAAAACTCAAGTGACAGCAGATACTGGTGAGGATGTGGAGAAAAAGCAACATTCCTCCATTGGTGATGGGATTGCAAACTGGTACAACTATTCTGAAATCAATCTAGTGGTTTCTTAGAAAATTAGAAATAGTTCTACCTGAAGGCCTAGCTATACTGCTCCTGGGCATATGCCCAAAAGATGCTCCACCATACTATAAGGACACATGCTCCACTATGTTCATAGCAGCCTTATACATAGTAGCCAGAAACTGGAAACAACTCAGATGTCCCTAAACTGAAGAATGGATACAGAAAATGTGGTTCATCTGAACAGCATGGTGGAATACTATTCAGCTATTTAAAATGAGGACATGATGAATTTTGCAGGTAGATGGATGGAACTAGAAAATATCCTGAGTAAGGTAACCCAAAACGACATGGATGGTATGTAGTCACTAATAAGTAGATATTAGGCAAAAAAGTACAGGGTACCCATAATACAATCCATACATCATAAGTTTAACAAGAAGGAAGGGCCAAACAAGTGAGGATGGTTCAATCCCACTTATAAGGGGAAACAAAATAATCACAGGAGGCATAGGGATGGAGGGACCTGGGTGTGAGAGGGGTAGGAGAGGGGCAAAAGGGAGGATCAGGTATGGGGGAGACAGGAGAGAAGCTCAGAGGGCTGGTGAATGAATGGAACTTTACAGCAGCTGGGGATGGGGGCTAGAGGGGCAACATCTAGAAAGTCCCAGAAACTTGAGATGTGAGAGGCTCCCAGGACTCAAGGGGGATGACCTTAGCTAAAATGCCCAACAGTAGGGAGATGGAACTGGAAGCAACCACCCCCAGTAGACACAGCCCCCAGTGTATGGATGGTAGTCCTCAATCTACCTTCAAAGTTTTGACCCAGATTTGTTCCTGTCTAAAAGAAATGCAGGGACAAAAATAGAGCACAAACTGAAGAAAAGGACATCCAGTGACCAGCCCAACTTGGGTTCCATCCCATGGGCAGGCACCAAACCCTGACACTATTACTGATGCTGTGTTGTGCTTGCAGATAGGAGACTAGCATGGCTGTCTTCTAAAAGGCTCTACCAGCATCAGACTGAGTCAGATGCAGCTACTTCCTACCAACCATGGGACTGAGGTCAGGGACCTTTATGGAAGAGTTAGGGGAAGGAATGAGGAACTGGCCTCCATGTCCTTCCTATTTAACCTTTCCTGATCTATTATTTCCCTTTGACCCTTTATTCCACTACATTCTGTCTCCCCTATCTTGAAATCCCCAAATTTCCCTTTACTAACTCCCTATCCTCTATGTATACCCCCACAACATAATATAGGGCAATATACAGGGAGCCAGTAGCTAGCATCTTTCTAAGTGGAGAAAAATCAAGCATTTCCACTAAAATTTGAAAGAAGACAGTCTCTGACCCGGAGACCCTTTGCTCTCTCTTATGTTAGGGCTGAGGGTCTACAAACAGCAAAGGAAGATATCAAAATATCCTTCTTTGCAGGTATTATAATCTTATATGCAAGAGACCCCAAAGACTCGACCGGAAAGCTCCTACAGCTGATAAACACTTCTTAGAAAAATATCAGGACATGAAATTAATACACAAAACCCAGTAGCCTTCCTATATACACATGACAAAAACATCAAAAAGAAAACTGGGGAGGCAGCCCCATTGACAATAGCTTCAAAAATATCTTGGACTAAATCTAACCTAAGGAGAGAAAGCCTTGTACAATTAGGACTATAAGAAAATGACAGAAGAAATTTAAAAAGAAAGCAGAAGGTAGAAAGACTTTCTGTGATTGCCGAGTGGTAGGATTAATATAGTGAAAATGGCTATGTTACCAAGAGCAATTTACATACCCAACCAGTCCTCATCAAAATTCTAATACAATTCTTCAGAGAAAAAAATAATATTAACTTCATGTGGTAATTAAAAGAACCGGGCTATCCAAAGCAATCTCGAACAATTAAAACAAGACAAAAGAACAAGCTGGAGGTTCGCCATCCCAGATTTCAAGTTATAATCCAGAGTCTTGGTGACAAAACATCATGGCACTGGCATCAACACAGACTTGTTAATCAGTGGAATAAAATTGAAAACCCATATGTATGTCCACACTCTCGTAACCATCTGATGTTTTACGAAGTAGCTGGCAATACATATGGGGGGTAAGACAGGATCTTCAACAAATGGTACCAGTCCAACTGAAGAGATGTATGTAGAAGAATGAAGCTAGAATTTTTATCTCTCACCCTGCACAAAACTAAACTCCAAATGGATTTAGGTCCTCAGCCTAAGACTTGATACTCTGCATCCTATAGAAGAGAAAGCCAGCAATATACTTGAATTTATTGGCACAGGTAAGGACTTTCTGAACAGAATCCTGATAGTGCAGCTATAGTTGTATTATGACCAACAGTTAATAAAAGTGACCTCATGGAACTGAAAAGCTTTCATACAACGAAGTACACCTGTGGATTACTCAGGCCTCTTAGGAGTCGGAAAAGGCTTTCCTTCCTGTGGACTCCCTTTGTAAACTTGTACACTTCATAAACTTTGTTAACTTTGTAAACTTTGTATACTTTGTTTGTATACACTGTATACTTTATAAACCCTCAAAGTAGGACAGTGGCCAGGCCACCCCCAACCCCCCAAGGAACACCAACAGCCAGGCCCCTCCCCCAGACCACCCTAAATGCCATAATGGCAGCTTTCCCAGCCTCTGTAAATGTCACATAGGAGATTCATCTCCAGCTCCTCAATAGGACTCTCCCCAGATTATGCTAAATTTAGGTGAAAGGTCTGAACAAAACCCACCAATCCCTGAACTTCCCACAGAAACCCACCAATCCCTGAACTTCCCNCAGAAACCCACCAATCCCTGAACTTCCCACAGAAACCCACCAATCCCTGAACTTCCCACAGAAACCCACCAATCCCTGAACAGGGGAAGCAGTGAAGAGAAGGAGCTGGGCTGAGGCTCCTGCGCTCCTCAGCTCAGCTGGACATCCCCTCCCTTGGGAGCTGCAACACCTCTGCTGAGGAGGCTTCCTCTCAGAGCTATGTGGTTCCTGAGCTTCCGTGTCTCAGGATAACTCTTCATTGGGACACTGTCCAACCTCAGAGCTGTATGGTTCCTGGACCTCCGAGTCCAGGGCAGCTTCACATCCAAGCAGAAAGGCCAACGATACCATCATAATTCAACTGAAGAGGCAGTTGAAAATCTTTTTCTTACCTATGTATTTGACAGAGGGTTATTTCTAGACGAAATTAAAAACTCCAAAACTAAACATCAAGGAAGAAAATCAACCCAAATGTTACATGGGCTATAACAGAAAACACTGGGTATAACACATGGACAAAACAGTTCTCAAAGATGAAACACAAACGGATGAGAAACATTAACTTTTTTCAACATCTTTTACCATCAGGGAAATGCAAATTGAAACCACACTGAGAGTTCATCTTACCCTAGAAAGAATGGCTAAAACAAAAGACAAGGAAAGACAATAAATGCTGGCGTGGGCTTAGGGACAGGGGGACACTAAGTCTTTGCAGGTAATAATACAATCAGCCCAGCCAGTATGGAAATCAGTGTGGGGTTTCCTCACAAAGCTATAAATAGACCCACCACATAATCTGGCTATAACACTCTTGGGCATATCCCTAAAAGACTCTATTTCTCCATAACTATACCTACTCATTCATATTCATTGCTGTCCTAGTCACAATTGCCAGGAAACAGAAGCAGCCAAGATGTCCATTAACTCATGAATGGTTAATGAAAATGTGGTAGATATACGCAATGGAATTAGATTCAGCTGTTAAGAAAAAAAGAAATTATGAAATTCACAGGTAAATGGATGGAGCCAGGAATAATCATTTTGAGTGACATAACCTAGACCTAAAAAGACAAAGGTTGAATGTTTTCTCTCATTTGTGAGTGAATCTTCAGCTTTTTGTTGGTTCTCCCATATGGGCGTTCTCTCTCTCCCCTTTCCCTTCCCTTCCCTTCCCTTCC